>NC_069501.1:215179129-215214129 GCF_027579735.1 Bombina bombina
TGGTTAGCTTAGGTTATTTTAGATAGTTTTTTTTTATTTGGGGGGGTTGTTTGGGTGGTGGGTTTTACTATTGGGGGGTGTTTGTATTTTTTTACAGGTAAAAGAGCTGATATCTTTGGGGCTTTTTTATTTTGATAGGGCTATTAGATTAGGTGTAATTCTTTTTTATTTTTGATAATTTGTTATTTTTCGTAATTTAGTGTTTGTTTTTTTGTAATTTAGTTAGTTTTTATTTTTTGTAATTAGATACTTTTTGTAATTTTTAGAGTAGTGTTAGGATTTTTTTTATTGATAGTTTAGTTTTATTTAATTGGTAGTTAGTTTAATTTTAGTTTAATAATTATAATAGTTTAATTGTTAGTTTAAAATATTTTTTTTTAATTTGACAGGAAAGTTTTAATTTAATTTAAGATAGGGAAATTGTAATTTTAATATAAAGTTAGGGGGTCATTAGGTTTAGGGGTTACTAGTTTAAATTAGTTTATTTTGTTGTGGGGGGCTTTCGGTTTAGAGGTTAATAGTTTATTTTAGTATATTTCGTTGTAGGGGGCTTGCAGTTATGGGGTTAATAGGTTTATTATAGCGGCGGTGTTGGCAGATTGGGGTTAATAATATTTAAATAGTGTTTGCAATGCGGGAGGTTGGTGGTTTAGGGGTTAATAAGTTTATTATAGTGGACACAATGTTGGGGAGCGGCGGAATAGGGGTCAATACATTTTTTTAGTGGCGGCGATGTCGGGAGTGGCAGATTAGGGGTTAATAAATTTTTTATAGTGTTTACGAAGTGGGAGGGCCTCGGTTTAGGGGTTAATAGGTAGTTTATGGGTGTTTAGTGTACTTTGTAGCTGTTTAGTTATGAGTTTTATGTTACAGCTTTATAGCGTAACATTCATAACTACTGACTTTAGATAGCAGTACGGATCTTGTCGTTTTAGGCTGTAACGCTCACTTTTTATCCAGAACGCAAAACTCGTAATACCGGCGCTATGGGAATCCCATGAAAAAACATCATTTTTACAAGGAGTAGCAAATAACCTAGGTTCTAGATGCTGATTGGTGGCTGCATATATATACCAATTGTCATTGGCTCACCCATGTGTTTAGTTAGAAACCAGTAGTGTATTGCTGCTCCTTCAACAAATAATACCAAGAGAAAGTATCAAATTTCATAATAGAAGTGAACTGGAAAGTTGTTTAAAATTGTATTTTCTACCTAAACCAATTAAGAATTTTTTTGGGTTTCATGTCCCTTTAAGTGTGTAGACACTGATGTCATCTAAGAGGAAGACATGGGACGTTTAATACCAGGGATAGTAGGAGACAAAGGATGATGAAGCAAGGCATCTCAATAGTGTTGCACAGTTGTAATTCCCCCCCATTGATACACAGAAGCTTTGCTTAGCAGGGGCGTAAGATATCATGCTCTTCATGTGTTGGCACTGGAATTCAGAGAACATACAAAAAAAATAATACAGATTTTCCATCATTCTTTGCTATACTTTGTTAACGGTGTAGTAATACAGATTTTCCATCATTCATTGCTGTACTTTGTTAACGGAGTAGTAATGCACGTCTGGGAGCTAGCTGAAAGCCAATGAAAGGCGGCATACATGTGCAGCAACCAATCAGCAGCTTCTGAGCCTACCTAGGTATACTTTTCAACAAAGGATGCAAAGAAAATTAAACAAATTGGATAGCAGAAATAAATTGGAAAATTGAATTATCCAGGACAGACACACTCACGCCTAGATTTAGAGTTTTGCGGCCAAAGGGGTGCGTTAGCTACGCGTGCTTTTTCTGGCCGCACTTTTTAAATACCGCTGGTATTTAGAGTTCACAGAATGGCTGGGTTTTCAGTGCGTTAGGCTCCAAAAAGGGAGCGTAGAGCATAAATTGACGCCACTGCAACTCTCGATACCAGCGGTGCTTACGGACGCGGCCAGCTTCAAAAACGTGCTTGTGCACGATTCCCCCATAGAAAACAATGGGACTGTTTGAGCTGAAAAAAAATCTAACACTTGCAAAAAAGCCGCGTTCAGCTCGTAACGCAGCCCCATTGTTTCCTATGGGGAAACACTTCCTACATCTGCACCTAACACTCTAACATGTACCCCGAGTCTAAACACCCCTAACCTTACACTTATTAACCCCTAATCTGCCGCCCCCGCTATCGCTGACTCCTGCATATTCTTTTTAACCCCTAATCTGCCGCTCCGTACACCCCCGCCACCTACATTATCCCTATGTACCCCTAATCTGCTGCCCTAACATCGCCGACCCCTATATTATATTTATTAACCCCTAATCTGCCGCCCCCAACGTCGCCTCCACCTAACTACACTTATTAACCCCTAATCTGCCGACCGGACCTGATCGCTACTATAATAAATGTATTAACCCCTAATCCGCCTCACTCCTGCCTCAATAACCCTATAATAAATAGTATTAACCCCTAATCTGCCCTCCCTAACATTGCTGACACCTAACTTCAAGTATTAACCCTTAATCTGCCGATCAGAGCTCACCGCTACTCTTTTTTAACCCCTAAAGCTAATTCTAACCCTAACCCTAACACCCCCCTAAGTTAAATATAATTTTATTCTAACGAAATAAATGAACTCTTATTAAATAACTTATTCCTATTTAAAGCTAAATACTTACCTGTAAAATAAACCCTAGTATAGCTACAATATAAATTATAATTATATTGTAGCTATTTTAGGATTAATATTTATTTTACAGGCAACTTTGTAATTATTTTAACCAGGTACAAAAGCTATTAAATAGTTAATAACTATTTAATAGTTACCTAGTTAAAATAATAACAAAATTACCTGTAAAATAAATCCTAACCTAAGTTACAATTAAACCTAACACTACACTATCAATAAATTAATTAAATAAAATACCTACAATTATCTACAATTAAACCTAACACTACACTATCAATAAATAAATTAAATACAATTCCTACAAATAAATACAATTAAATAAACTAACTAAAGTACAAAAAATAAAAAAGAACTAAGTTACAAAAAATAAAAAAATATTTACAAACATTAGAAAAAAATTACAACAATTTTAAACTAATTACACCTACTCTAAGCCCCCTAATAAAATAACAAAGACCCCCAAAATAAAAAAATGCCCTACCCTATTCTAAATTAAAAAAGTTCAAAGCTCTTTTACCTTACCAGCCCTTAAAAGGGCCGTTTGCGGGGCATGCCCCAAAGAATTCAGCTCTTTTGCCTGTAAAAAACCCCATACAATACCCCCCTCCAACATTACAACCCACCACCCACATACCCCTAATCTAACCCAAATCCCCTTAAATAAACCTAACACTAAGCCCCTGAAGATCTTCCTACCTTGTCTTCACCTCGCCGGGTTCACCGATCGGTCCAGAAGAGGGTCCGAAAGTCTTGATCCAAGCCCAAGCGGGGGGCTGAAGAGTGACGTCTATCCTCGGGCTGAAGTCTGGATCCAAGCGGCGGCTGAAGAAATCCATCATCGGGCTGAAGTCTTGATCCAAGCGGGCGCTGAAGAAGTCCATCATCGGGATGAAGTCGGAAGTCCATCATCGGGATGAAGTCTTCTATCAAGCCGCATCTTCAATCTTCTTTCTTCCGGAGCGGAGCCATCTTCTTCCCAGCCGACGCGGATCCAACCTCTTCAAGGGACGCCTACTAGCCGAATGACGGTTCCTTTAAATGACGTCATCCAAGATGGCGTCCCTCAAATTCCGATTGGCTGATAGGATTCTATCAGCCAATCGGAATTAAGGTAGGAAAATTCTGATTGGCTGATGGAATCAGCCAATCAGAATCAAGTTCAATCCGATTGGCTGATCCAATCAGCCAATCAGATTGAGCTCGCATTCTATTGGCTGTTCCGATCAGCCAATAGAATGCAAGCTCAATCTGATTGGATGATTGGATCAGCCAATCGGATTGAACTTGATTCTGATTGGATGATTCCATCAGCCAATCAGAATTTTCCTACCTTAATTCCGATTGGCTGATAGAATCCTATCAGCCAATCGGAATTCGAGGGACGCCATCTTGGATGACATCATTTAAAGGAACCTTCATTCTTCAGTTGGACGTCGGAAGAAGAGGTCTTCAACATGGAGCCGTTCGTCATCGTATGAAGATAGAAAATGCCGCTTGGATCAAGATGGTTGCCGGTCCGGATCTACTCTTCTTCCCGGATAGGATGAAGACTTTGGAGCCTCTTCTGGACCTCTTCAGCCGCCGCTTGATAGAAGACTTCAGCCGGATGATGGATCGCCAGCCCCCCCTTGGGCTTGGATGAAGATTTCGGAGGCTTGGATGAAGACTTCAGAGGACGGATCGGTGAACCTGGTATGGTGAAGATAAGGTAGGAAGATCTTCAGGGGCTTAGTGTTAGGTTTATTTAAGGGGGGTTTGGGTTAGATTAGGGGTATGTGGGTGGTGGGTTGTAATGTTGGGGGGGGTATTGTATGTTTTTTTTACAGGCAAAAGAGCTAAATTATTTGGGGCATGCCCCGCAAATGGCCCTTTTCAGGGCTGGTAAGGTAAAAGAGCTTTGAACTTTTTTAATTTAGAATAGGGTAGGGCATAGCATTTTTTTATTTTGGGGGTCTTTGTTATTTTATTAGGGGGCTTAGAGTAGGTGTAATTAGTTTAAAATTGCTGTAATATTTTTCTAATGTTTGTAAATATTTTTTTATATTTTGTAACTTAGTTCTTTTTTATTTTTTGTACTTTAGTTAGTTTATTTAATTGTAGTTATTTGTAGGTATTGTATTTAATTAATTTATTGATAGTGTAGTTTTAGGTTTAATTGTAGATAATTGTAGGTATTGTATTTAATTAATTTATTGATAGTGTAGTGTTAGGTTTAATTGTAACTTAGGTTAGGATTTATTTTACAGGTAATTTTGTTATTATTTTAACTATTTTAGCTATTAAATAGTTATTAACTATTTAATAGCTATTGTACCTGGTTAAAATAATTACAAAGTTGCCTGTAAAATAAATATTAATCCTAAAATAGCTACAATATAATTATTCGTTATATTGTAGCTATATTAGGGTTTATTTTACAGGTAAGTATTTATCTTTAAATAGGAATAATTTATTTAATAAGAGTTAATTTTTTTTGTTAGATTTAAATTATATTTAATTTAGGGGGGTGTTAGTGTTAGGGTTAGACTTAGCTTTAGAGGTTAATCCATTTATTATAGTAGCGGTGAGGTGCGATCGGCAGATTAGGGGTTAATAATTGAAGTTAGGTGTCGGCGATGTTAGAGAGGGCAGATTAGTGGTTAATACTATTTCTTATAGGGTTAGTGAGGCGGGAGTGAGGCGGATTAGGGGTTAATAACTTTATTATAGTAGCGGTGAGGTGCGGTCGGCAGATTAGGGGTTAATAATTGTAGGTAGGTGGCGGCGACGTTGGGGGGGGCAGATTAGGGGTTAATAAATATAATATAGGGGTCGGCGGTGTTAGGGGCAGCAGATTAGGGGTTCATAGGGATAACGTAGATGGCGGCGGTATACGGAGCGGCAGATTAGGGGTTAAAAATTTTAATCGAGTGGCGGCGATGTGGGGGGACCTCGGTTTAGGGGTGCATAGGTAGTTTATGGGTGTTAGTGTACTTTAGACCACAGTAGTTAAGAGCTTTATGAACCGGTGTTAGCCCAAAAAGCTCTTAACTCCTGTTTTTTTTCTGCGGCTGGAGTCTTGTCGTTAGATTTCTAACTCTCACTTCAGCCAAGACTCTAAATACCGGCGTTAGAAAGATCCCATTGAAAAGATAGGATACGCAAATGGCGTAGGGGGATCTGCGGTATGGAAAAGTCGCAGCTGGAAAGTGAGCGTTAGACCCTTTCCTGACTGACTCCAAATACCAGCGGGCGGTAAAAACCAGCGTTAGGAGCTCCTAACGCTGGTTTTGACGGCTACCGCCCAACTCTAAATCTAGGTGTGTGGGTTTATTTTATAGGTAAGTATTTAGATTTAAATAGGAATATTTTTATTAATAATATTACTATTAATTAGATTTATTTTAATAAGAATTTAGTTAGGGGTGTTAGAGTTAGATAGGGTTAATATAGTTAATATATATATATATATAATATAATAACTATATTAACTATATTAACCCTAATATAATTAGGGTTAATATAGTAAATATATATAATATAATAACTATATTAACTATATTAACCATAATATAATTAGGGTTAATATAGTTAATATAGGTGGCGGCGGTGTAGGGGGATTAGATTAGGGGTTAATGTATTTAATATTGGTGACGGTGGTGTAGGGGGATTAGATTAGGGGTTAATACATTTATTATAGGTGGCGGCGGTGTAGGGGGATTTAGATTAGAGGCAAAAGAGCTGTTTACTTTGTGACAATGCCCTGCAAAAAGCCCTTTTAAGGGCTGGTAAAAGAGCTGGTTACTTTAGGGCAATGGCCTGCAAAAAGCCCTTTTAAGGGCTGGCAATAGAGCTGTTTACTTTGGGGTAATGCCATGCAAAAAGCCCTTTTCAGGGCTATTTGTAGGGTTAGACTTAGGTTTAGTGGTAGGGATAGTGGTGTGTTGGGTTAATAAACTATGCGCTGTGGGGGTAAAAGCTAGGGAGTCTCGAGGAAGTAATCTCACAAACTTCAAAGTGGGGGTAAAATCTGGATTGGATGAGACTCTTAAGCGCTTGTGCTTAATTACCCAATAAGGACTATCTAAGGACTATCTTTCCTTATTGGGTAATTAAGCACATGCGCTTAAGAGTCTCATCCAATCCAGATTAGTGGTAGGGATAGTTTAGTATTTTAGGGGTTAATTAATTTAATATAGCTGGCGGCGGTATAGGGGGATTAAATTAGGGTTTAATAATTTAATATAGGTGGTGGCGGTGTAGGGGGATTAGATTAGGGGTTAATAATTTAATATAGGTGGCGGCGGTATAGGGGGATTAGATTAGGGGTTAATAATTTAATATAGGTGGCGGCGGTATAGTGGGATTAGATTAGGGGTTAATAATTTTAATATAGCTGGAGCTCACATTATGGGGTAGGTAATGTAGATGGCGGCGGTGTAGAGGCTCACATTAGGGGGTTATACATTTAATGTAGGTGGCGGCGGGGTCCGGGAGCGGCGGTTTAGGGGTTAAATACTTTATTAGGGATTGCGGTGGGGGATCGCGGTTGACAGGTAGATAGACATTGCGCATGCGTTAGGTGTTAGGTTTTATTTTGCAGGTAGTTTAGGGAGTTACGGGGCTCCAATAGACAGTGTAAGGCTTACTACGCCTGCAATTTGTGGCGAGGTGAAAATGGAGTAAGATTTCTCAATTTTCGCCACGTAAATCCTTACGCTGTATATTGGATACCAAACTGCGCTGGTTTGGTATACGTATCTATGGGCCAAAAAACTACGGCTGAAGGCAGAACTATACGAGCGTAACTTCTAGCTTACGCCGTATATGTGATACCAAACCAGCGCAAATTTTGGCGTCGCCGGCTTTTGCGGGCGACGATTTATATCGGATCGGGCCCATAATCTTCATATAAGTGAATACTCAAATTAATATTCAGACACAAATTTCAAAATGTCTTAACCTCTGTATTTTTGAAAACACATGAATATGGGAGATTGTGGACCTAAGAAGCAGTGACAAATAGCATTCATATTAGATAAATATTTGCTGCGATTGATAAATATTGCAAATAGATATATGAATGTTTAATATTTCTAACAATTAATTCTTTGTGTTGCAGACAACAATTGGTCATGGGCATCAATCTATACATTCAGAAAGAAGTGCACTGAATGTGAAATATGCTGCAGGTTTTGTATGAATATGGGGAAATAATCAAATGCTATCTTAAATGGATTTTTTTATATATATTATAAGTGGAATATGTTCACGTGTGATCTTAAAATGATCAGAGAAAATGATACTGTGTGACCCATGTGTATTTGAACATGTAACTTATTAATATAAATAAATTATACACCTAGATTACAAGTTTTGCGTTAGAGGCTGTGCGGTGCTAACGAGCAGTTTATGCTCACCGCTCACTTACAGACAGCGCTGGTATTACGGGTTTTTACAAACCAGACAAGAAGTGAGCGTTGAGCAAAATTTTTCTCATTACTTACTGCTTACGTTAGCGGTGAGCTGGTGTAACATGCTCGTGCACGATTTTCCGATAGAAATCAACGGGGAGAGCCGGCTGAAAAAAGTCTAACACCTGCAAAAAAGCAGCGTAAAACTCCTTAACGAAGCCCCATTGATTCCTATAGGGAAATACATTTTATGTCTACACCTAACACCCTAACATGAACCCCGAGTCTAAACACCCCTAATCTTACACTTATTAACCCCTAATCTGCTGCCCCCCGACATCGCCGCCACCTACATTATAATTATTAACCACTAATCTGCCGCTCCGGACACCGCCGCCACCTACATTATACTTATGAACCCCTAATCTGCTGCCCCCAACATCGCCGACACCTACATTATATTTATTAACCCCTAATCTGCTGCCCCCAATGTCGCCGCAACCTACCTACACTTTTTAACCCCTAATCTGCCGCCCCCAATGTCGCCGCTACTATAATAAACATATTAACCCCTAAACCGCTGCACTCCCGCCTCGCAAACATTAGTTAAATATTATTAACCCCTAATCTGCCGGCCCTAACATCGCCGACACCTACCTACATTTATTAACCCCTAATTTGCCGCCCCCAACGTCGCCGCCACTATATTAAAGTTATTAACCCCTAAACCTAAGTCTAACCCTAAACCTAACACCCCCTAACTAAAATATAATTAAAAGAAATTGAAATAAAAATTACTATCATTAACTAAATTATTCCTATTTAAAACTAAATACTTACCTATAAAATAAACCCTAAGCTAGCTACAATATAACTAATAGTTACATTGTATCTATCTTAGGGTTTATTTTTATTTTACAGGCAAGTTTGTATTTATTTAACTAGGTACAATAGTTATTAAATAATTATTAACTATTTAATAACTACCTAGTTAAAATAAAGACAAAAGTACCTGTAAAATAAAACCTAACCTAAGTTACAATTACACCTAACACTACACTATAATTAAATTATTTCCATAAATGAAATACAATTAAATTAAATTATTTAAAGTACAAAACCCCCCCACTAAATTACAGAATATAATAAACAAATTACAAGATTTTTAAACTAATTACACCTAATCTAATCCCCAAAACAAAATAAGAAAGCCCCCCAAAATAAAAAAAGCCCTACCCTACACTAAATTACAAATAGCCCTTAAAAGGGCCTTTTGCAGGGCATTGCCCCAAAGTAATCAGCTCTTTTACCTGTAAAAAAATGTATAAATCCCTCCCAACATTAAAACCCACCACCCACACAACCCTACTCTAAAACCCACCCAATACCCCCTTAAAAAAAACTAACACTAACCCCTTGAAGGTCACCTTACCGGGAGAAGTCTTCATCCAACTGGGCCGAAGCCCTCAACAAAGCCGGGAGAAGTCTTCATCCAAGCCGGGCAAAGTGGTCCTCCAGACGGGCAGAAGTCTTCATCCAGATGGCATCTTCTATCTTCATCCTTCCGGCGGGGAGCGGGTCCATCTTCAAGACATCCAACGTGGAGCATCCTCTTCATCCGACGGCTCTTCTGGAATGAAGCTTCTTTTAAATGACGTCATCCAAGATGGACCCGCTCCGCGCCGGATGGATGAAGATAGAAGATGCCGTCTGGATAAAGACTTCTGCCCGTCTGGAGGACCACTTCACCCGGCTTGGATGAAGACTTCTCCCGGCTTCGTTGAGGACTTCGGCCCGGTTGGATGAAGACTTCTCCTGGTAAGGTGATCTTCAAGGGGTTAGTGTTAGGTTTTTTTTAAGGGGGTATTGGGTGGGTTTTAGAGTAGGGTTGGTTGTGTGGGTGGTGGGTTTTAATGTTGGGGGGGATTTTTAATTTTTTTTTACAGGTAAAAGAGCTGATTACTTTGGGGCAATGCCCCGCTAAAGGCCCTTTTAAGGGCTATTTGTAATTAAGGGCTCCATGTACTAAGCAGTCAGCGAGCTACCCGCAACAAATCTCGCGTCAAAACTCGCAAACTGATATGTACAAAGCCGTCAATTATGTTAAAACTCGCATCTTTAAAATTGCGAGCGTACTTATCCGCCAAACCTCGCTACCGCTCCATTTTTCACTGTAATTACACACATTTGACCACCAACTCGCCAAAAAACGAATGTACTAAAAAATCTATTTGTCCGCTCGCTACAATTTCCGCTCCCACCTCGCTATTTTTGCCTCGCCACCTTTTAGGTGGCGGGCAAGGTACAAAACAATAGGAAAGTCAATCTAGACGCCAGTCTAGACATATATAAAAGGCAGTAATATCAGCATTGTACTTACAGCATAACTGGCGTCTAATTTGTCTCTCATTTCCATGTACATAAATTGCGCCCAATTTGTCGACTGTAATTAAAGAGTAATCTTTTTAAATTTGTATTGTTAGTTGTCAATCTTTATAATTATTTTTATATTAATATTTATATATTATCAGATCCAGATGAAGCCATATCCAAATTGTAAATAAATATTACAAAAATAACGCTCTGTTATCACTCTTCAAAAATTTTTGAACAATAATAAAGTTGTTTAGATAAGTTGAACTTTTATAGGAGCAAAATTCTATTCCCGCGACTACTATGATGTTCGTGACACCTTGCATGTCACGTGTTAATAATTGGCCAGACAATTCAACTGAAAGTTAAGTACCATCAGCTTAGTCGCGGCGAGCGAGGCGTCAAATTTATCAACAATCCGCAACTGCTCGCGGCGGGCTAGACTTGTCTATTTATTGGGGGAATATTAGTACATAGCGACAGCGGACACCATTTCGCCCGCGGCGAGTAACGGCGAGTTTATCCGCGTCTACAATGACGGATGAATTGACGGCTTAGTACATGGAGCCCTTAGTGTAGGGTAGTGCTTTTTTTTATTTTGGGGGGCTTTTTTATTTTGTTAGGGGGATTAGATTAGGTGTAATTAGTTTAAAAATCTTGTAATTTGTTTATTATTTTCTGTAATTTAGTGTTTTTTTTGTACTTTAGCTAATTTTATTTAATTGTATTTAACTTAGGGAATTAATTTAATTATAGTGTGGTGTTAGTGTAATTTAGGTTAGGTTTTATTTTACAGGTAAATTTGTCTTTATTTTAACTAGGTAGTTATTAAATAGTTAATAACTATTTAGTAACTATTCTACCTAGTTAAAATAAATACAAACTTGCCTGTAAAATAAAAGATTAGGGGTTAATAATATTTAACTAGTGTTTGCGATGCGGGAGTGCGGCGGTTTAGGGGTTAATATATTTATTATAGTGGCGGCGATGTCCGGTTCGGCAGATTAGGGGTTAAAATTTTTATTTTAGTGTTTGCGATGTGGGGGGCCCTCGGTTTAGGGGTTAATAGGTAGTTTATGGGTGTTAGTGTACTTTTAGCACTTTAGTTAAGAGTTTTATGCTACAGCGTTGTAGTTTTAAAACTCTTAACTACTGACTTTAAAATTCGGTACCAGTCTTGACAGGAGAGGGTCTACCGCTCACTTTTTGTCAGACTCGTAATACCGGCGCTATGCAAGTCCCATTGAAAAAAGAGGATGCGCAATTTACGTAAGTGTATTTGCTGTATTTACAAGTCTGGCCAAAAAAGTGAGCGGTACACCTGTACCTGCAAGACTCGTAATACCAGCGGGTGTTAAAAAGCAGCATTAGGACCTCTTAACACTGCTTTTTTAACCTAACGCACAACTCGTAATCTAGCCGATAGTATTTTAAATAAAACATTTTTAAAGAAATGTTTTTACTGTATAGAAACAATTAAATGAAACTTCTTGTCTCTGTCTGCTGCCCCCATGTTGTGACGCGAGAATTACAGCCAAAAGATTTGACTGTTAACAAAAGATGCGTTTCCCTACTAACCATGCATTGCCATGGAACCAATGAAGGGAGGCGTCTCCCAAGTTAACCAATGAGATGTTCAGCTCCGAAGGGCCTCCCATATTGTTTCATCAATGATTAGGACAATATAAGCTGTATGCAAGAGGAGAAAAGGAAGAGGGTTGCTGACTTTTTGCTGGAGGACTAGTAACTGAAGAATTAGCTGCGTTGAAATACAGTTACTATAAGCAAGATTGGGCTACCTTTTTATGATCCATATTTGCAAATACGCTTATTTTCATATGAGGTGAAACAAAGAATATTGGAAGCTGAATATCGATTTGGTTATTTTTGGTTAAGTATAAGAGGTTGCTAAATATAGGTAATATTTAAAACAAACATCCATTGTTGCTGTAGTTAGCAGATTTAAAGGAATAAATTGTATTTTAACCTTGTATTTCATAGCCTGTATATTTTTTTTTTTTTTTAAATAATTTTTTTATTGAGATTTCAAATACAAACAGCAGCAAAAACAAACTTTTGTCCATTTACATTAACAGAAGTTACACATAGTATATGTAAGTTGACATGGTATGTAATAAGCTTTACAAGGCGCTTGTGAAACTGAGACGTAGGGATCTGTCAGAACTCTTTTGCAGAAACGTTTACATATGTAGAATTATAAATGACACCTTTGTTGAACAGCCAAATAAGCGAATGGACTAGATTTAGTGAAATCTCTTTTCTTTTTTAACTGTAACACATAAGTTCAACCATCCCTAAAGCTAAGGAACAAGTGCAGGGTATGATATATAGTGTGGGATGTAATGGGTTCTGTGCTATAAAGTAGGATGAGATATGAACTCCCTTAGTAATGTCTGTGATCCATAGGGCAACCTTCTAACTATCGAGTGGGGGCACTTCCAGGTTTTGTTCTGCTTTCTGTGGTCATAAGGGAGGCCCCTGACATGTACTTTTAGTAATGGGGGCTTAGATGGTAAGCGTTGGTGATCAGACCAGCTGATCCGGGTAGTAAGGAAGGAACCCAGGCTATGGCATTGTGTAAAAGAGAATGAGAACTAGGGGAGTGATAAAGGTGCGGTATAAACGAGAGAAACCGCATAGTTAGTTCACCTATTGCTAGGGGACTCATTACATGGGGGGGGGGGGGGGAGGAGAAAGAGGGTATAGATTGGTCGTGGGGAGTTGCAAGTATAAGAAAGAGCACAAACCAGTCCTGCCGCTAAGGTAGCTTAAGCCCGGCTTGAGAATGAATTTATCAGTGTAACATATGCTTAGAGGGGAAGAAATATGCTGTGCTTCATCTGTGTACATATAGATAAAATTATAATAGGTAGATTCTCGAGAGATACTATAGGGCTGGAGTTTCCATAAACCAGGGTAGTGTTACCTCAGTGTGAAAAAACTATGATGTTTATCTCTACAACATTCAGTACTTATTTTCTATTCTCTATATGGGTTTATTAGACCTGCTAGCAGGGTACGGGCCCTATACCCCACAGCAGGAACCTATTTTAAACAATACAAGAGCTCTAGTTTGAAGGGCAGCACTCATGACATTTATGCAAACAACGGTTCACTAAGCAAACTATAACTCCTAAAATTGTGATTATAACAATAGGTTAATAGTTGAGAGTCTTGAGTGCACATGGATAAATAAAGTACAGGAGAATCCAATATAATTCTAGGTCTATACCCTCTACGGTATAGGTAACTGAATAATTAAGGCAGAAATGCTGCATGAAAGGTAATACTCCAGAGCCTCTACATAAGACCTTGATAGTGCAGTAGATAAAGGGTGGTGTTAATATTAACATGATAGAGCTGTGTACAGATTAGGTTCACGAGAGGTGACTAAATGGGAGGTGTAAGAGTATATTCAGCATGAGGAGTAGAACAGTCACACAAGTTAGCAGCCAAATTCTTTGCCATTATCATGTTTGGGAGAAAATTAACCATTTAAAAAATAATATGGAACATTAGAGTCCTATGTACTTATAGCGGCAGCTCCACAAGTCTAAATCATATTAAGCAAAGAACATTGAAAGCATACTGTTAGAATAACAATTATAGGAGATATTAGCAAAGAAACATTTAAATAGAAGTACTGAGGTGTGAAATATCCCTTATTCCACATATCATGTGAGCAGTAAAACAGGTCTTGTCTTAAAATAATGTTCAATGTATTGGGGGAACACCCTCTATATATTTGACAAGCTATGACTAGAATGTAAAGCAGTTAAACACAGCAGTAAGGACCACTTTAGATTAGAGGAACAGTAAACAACTGGCTAACACAGGAATATGTGGCAAACTTAACAGTTAGGAGTGCATATAGGAAGACAGTGCAATGTCTGTCTAAGATATATCGTGGTGATAACAGATTCAATTAATAGCAAGCAAAGAGACTCTCAATCGCTCCAAAGTACACTGGGCTACTTATGATAAAAGTGAGTCACCGGGGGTTGCAAAAAAAAAAGCAAATGTTCAACATGGCAGGGAAGCATCTCGCTTTTAAACCACTTAGTGTTCATCTACATGCTAGCCGATTCCACATTTGAGTTCGCTGAAAACAATTTGTGCTTGTGTTATAACTTGCCTTCTAGACCCCAGAGAAGAAATCCACTTGTTAGGCCAAAATTTTGCAGATGTCAGCTCAGAGTTTGGAAGAGTTACATTCAAAAGATTAAAGATAAAGCAGTATGCCTTCTCCACACCCTCCGCTGGAATCTGATGTATTAGAGGAGTCCCCATCTCCGGTTTCTCTACC
This sequence comes from Bombina bombina, assembly GCF_027579735.1. NCBI lineage: Eukaryota > Metazoa > Chordata > Amphibia > Anura > Bombinatoridae > Bombina > Bombina bombina. The sequence continues at coordinate 215,193,895 of NC_069501.1, forward strand.
GCCATGTTGGGAGTAGTAGGAGCCCCAAGCTGACAAGTTGGAGTTGCTGATGCGCTAATTTCAGGGCTCGCCACCAAAGCCTTGCCTCTGCTTTCCACCCCTGGGGCACAGCGAGGCAGTCCCGCTTCTAAATGAGGACATGCCCTCTCCATGGGTGCCGCGGTCACAAGGAGTCGCACTGCAAGGCCCTGGTCCGATATATTCGGTGCCCTGGGGGCAGCACTGACAAAGTGTGAATGTTCAGCTATGGTGTGAGCCGCGGCATCCCAGTCCATTATGCGCAGTTCCGCCGCTATCATAGGCTCTATCTCAGCCGCGCCCAGAGCAGGAAAAATGTAGGCAGCGTGCTCCATGTGTATTGCGGCTACGGCTTGCCGGGGCGCTGACTTAGAGGAGTGTTCAAGCATCTCGCGGCAGCCATCTAAAAAGCTGTAAATTTCCTCCAGAATGGCCTCCGGAGGCTCCATAGTGCAGTAGTGAGGTGGTCGCCGAATCCAGGGGATATATTAGTAGTTTGCAGCTGATCTTGTTCTTCCCTTCTAACACCAGGCAGGCCGCAAGATGGCCGCTCCAAGTAGTAGTCCTGTGCACAAACACACCTGGGTTATTAGATCTCCTCGCTCATACCCGGCTCAATATGAAATGTGTTGTATATGTCATCTAGGGTATCTGATCTGGTAGAATGCCCACTTTTTTTGTGCTGGCTCAGTGCTAAATTAGCGTTTTATCATATTATAGCAGGAGCTCTTAGGCTGTGCGACCGATCAGCTCTGGAGTTGGCTCCTCCCCCATAGCCTGTATATTTTAAAACTAATCCTTAGTGCTAAGTAATTTATCTTTGCAAGTATATATTTTAGAATTGGTCTTAATTGTAAGTAATTAAGGATTTATCTCAGTTTAGATAAATTGGCATTTAAACTGACTGTTTACATTAAGAATATATATACTTCTGGTGTTTTAATTAGAATTGTATTAGAATCAGTTGTGGGTTAAATAACTTAATTGTACCAGTTTGAATGTTAGTGGCTCAGATTCTGGTATCTCTTTGCATAGCATATTATAATAATTTAAACGTGTATAGTATTGATTCATATCTGGCTTTCTACAAATATATTTCAATGTGTCTATAAATATTAACTAATAAAAAAAAGAACTTAGGAATTTACATTCATTTTATTGTTTCTTGTATGCATTTTATTGGGGTTTTATTTTAAAGAATAATTATTAAATATATTGTGTTATAACCCAGCCATATACTGACAACCGCATCTGGCTCCCCAACCTGTTTTGCTAGCATCGGATTCTATAATTAAATCCGGAGAATTGCCAAATATAGCTTTCCCATTCCAAGCAGAAATGTTGGAAAGCCACCACTGTAACTCTTCTCTGGCTTCGGAGGATAAAGAGATCATATGAGAGTATGAGAAACCTCTGCAAAGAAAATATATTTTCAGGTGTTGAAGGGCTCTGTAATGAAGAGGGGCAGGATAGATAGCCTGAATCGAAGAAGAAAGCAACCCTATAATCCTGGCCAACAGTCTGATGGGGAAGGTCTTCTTCTTTAAAAGAGATCAGATTTCTTTCTTGATAGGTGAGGTAGCTCAGTTGGTAAAATGCCCTGACTCCAAAAGCCTGTTCAAAGATCTAAAGGTCACAGGTTTAAATCCTGGCAGGGCCGACTCAGCCCTTCATCCTTCCGAGCTCGATAAAATGAGTACCATTAAATTGGGTAATAATAACAACTATTACTATTCAGCTGCCGATTTGGTTAATTCCGAGAGTGAGTGCTGAAAAAGCCCTTTGAGTCCCACTGGGATTAAGGCGCTATATAAATACTAGTTATTATTATTATTATATTTGAAATATTTTTTATTTACTTAGAGTAGAAAGTTTGGTGTCTATAGAAAACCCTAGAAAAATTAAATTCTTAAGATGGGGAAAGAACTGATTTGTTGAAGTTGATTAGGAAACCTAAATCTGGAAGAAGATTGATAGTGATAGATAAGTGAAGCAGGAGAGTAGCATGATCCAGATGCATCAGAAGGATGTCGTCCAAATAAATTATTAAACAAATCCCTCTCAAGCGGAGCCAGGCTACAACAGGTTTTAGGATTTTTGTAAATGCCCATGGAGCGGAGGATAGGCCAAAGGGAAGACAGGTAAACTGCCAAACTGAATCTGAAAAACTGATGTACAGGGACCATCAAGTAAGCATCTGTCAAATCTAATCTTACCATCCAATCTCTGTCCAGCAGGCAATCCCTGAGAAGGTGAATACCCTCCATTTTGAAATGATTATATTCTAAAAATTGGTTTAGATTTCTTCAATTTATGACTGGTCGTTTGAATGACCCAAGGATCTATAGTAATTTTTTCCCAGTTGTGAATAAAGTGTTGTAATCTTCCTCCCACTAAATGTTGGAAAGAATTGGTAAAGGGAAGAGAGAGATTTACCTTGAAATTGCCTTCTTTGGGCTCTGGAGCGAAAACCTCTGAAGTTCCATGTTCTAGCTCTTGATGGGAAGAAAGTTGTGAGTGAGGTAGAAGGAGGGGGATTGTTTTGAAATTGAGACCTGGGGACAAATGTGCGACCGGGAAAGCAGCCTCTACCTTTCCCGGCCCTGTCAAAAAAATTTGAGGAGGGTAAAAAATCTTTTTAGTATTTAATTTATTTTATTGAAAGAATTAAATGAATTAACGTAATTATTCAATTATTTAAGGCCTTGTTTACCAAAAAGGAGACCATTAGCCAAAGGGCCCATCTCTGTCGGGGAAAAGTCTTGATTTTTTGGGTCAATACCTCTTAGAACCAACCTACGTTTCTGAGTGGCAATAGATGTATTTGCATCACCAATTAAATACACGGTCCGCTGAAGCCATTCCTTAACTATATATAAGGGTCTAGGGAAGCTTCTTTAGAGATAGCTTTTTCTGAGAGTTTGAACAACTTGGAAACTGGACCTAAGGTATCCAAAACTTTATCCTGGCAGGATTTGAGAAATCTATCTGGGCCTTTATGGATCTAAGTATAATTGACCTTGGCTATCAATAAGTTTAAGTTTAGATTTAGCACACTTTTTTCTCTTTTTTTATCGTAGGAGAATAATCATCAAGAGATGAATCTGAGAATTCTGGTGTATATAGATAATCCTCTGAAGTCAGTTAGATGACTCTATTGTAGAATCTTCATCTATGTGACTTCTGCTTTTATTATTACAGGGTTAAACATCTATTTCTGATTCAGAGTCTGAAGAGATAATTTGTTTAGATTTTGCAGAAGATTTTGTGTCTGATCTAAGCAGACGTTTATTGTCTCTAATGAGGCCTTTAGAAGCTTTATCTTTAGATAGCTGAGATAAATGCTTCCTTTTTTGAGCAGCTTTTTAATGTATATTAAGTTGAATGTCAGAGACAAATTGCATTACAGATTGCATTTGCAAATTAAATTGCTGCTTTAAATTATCCATAGAATCATATTTTGAACAGATTTTTCTGCTAAGGAATTCTATTCAGACATTTTGAGGAATTTAAATTAATACCTCTAAATAATAAATATATATATACTTCACAATATAAATAAAACTAATGTAGAATTCATGGCCGGACTGGAACCAAAAATAGGCCCGGGCATTTTAAGGCAAAGCAGCCCACTCCCCCCCCCCCATTTCTTATTTATAATAATATATGTGGTAACCATCTTGGAAAGAGGCACAGACAGCTATCTATATATAAGCTACAATTTGCCATCTTGGAAAAAGGCACAGAGAACTATATAGATGTAAAGGGATAGAAAGGTCAAAATTTAAATATGCATGGGCCCATTTCAATTTTAAATAGAAGCATTTTTGCAATATACTTCCATTATCAAAAATGCTTAGAGTAAAAGTTATTACTGTTTTTCAGTGGCATACGCACATATGCTGTGAGGGCCTGTGCATCAGTATTCAAGCTCAGAGACCTGGCGGTGGTGTGTGTTGTGTCCCTGCTGACTCTCTGAGAAGGTGTAGGGTTTGAATACTGGTGCACAGACCCTCAAACCATATGTGTGTATGACGCTAAAGACCAGTAATAGCTTTTACTAGAATCATGTTTGCTTCAAACAGCTATCTTGAGAAGCTCATATAACTGTCACAAATAGCCATCTTGGAATAAAGCACACATATTATATTTGAATCATGCTAGGGTTTTGGGAGAATGGCACTCATATTAGTTTAGACTTATAAATATATACATACATACAAACTAACATAGACAGTATGTATGTATATAATATTGTGTAAATTATAAAAAAAAAAAAAAAAAAAAAAAAGGTCAAATAACATTCAATAATTAAGATGCCAAGTTTCTACTCTCCCTTTGCACTAATACAAACTGAGGCAGGTGCTATGCGGTTGAGAGTGAAAAAAAATCTGTGCAGCAGCCAGTGTCATGTGCTGCAGGCACCTAGTAGGGGGGAAAAAAAGCTGATGGCGGCACACTAGCATATCACTACCATAAAAACCACTTCAATTAAAATTAAAGAACAAGAACATTATCATAATACTTGACCTAAAGACCTGTGCATAAACATTGTGAATTTGATATCTGTTTTGACAACAGATCTGAGATGTGCAGTAAAGAATAATCAGAAATGTAAATCAAGTATTTATGCTCATGTGAGAGCAATGGGATTTGTCAGTAATTATAAAGACATGTCATATAAAAGTGCTCACATTTAGTCACACTTGGTTATATTCAGTCAATATACCTCTTTACTTTTTTATATGCTCTTGTTTACTGGCTCAGACCCTTAGTTGATGTGGTTGTTTCTCTCTTGCTCTTCTTGAGGTTCTCCAATTACTACCGCAAGTTCATAAAGAACTTTTCTCAAACAGTCGCTCCTTTCACTGAATTGACTAGACGGAACAAGGACTGTAAACATTGGCCTCTTGAGGCCATAAATCCCTTTTCTTGTCTGAAAAAGGCTTTCTGTTCAGCTCCTGTGCTCGAACATCCTGACCCTGACCTACAGTTAACCTTAGAGGTTGATGCCTCCGAGATAGGGGCTGGAGCATTTCTTACCCAAAGGGACCCTCTGACTTCCAAATCACACCCTGTAGCCTTCTTTTCTAAACGTTTCACTCCTGCTGAGAGGAACTACGATGTGGGTAATCGTGAACTCTTAGCCATTAAAATTGCCTTAACTGAATGGCGTCACTGGCTAGAGGGCACCGCCAACCCTATTCAGATCCTCACTGACCATAAGAATCTGACTTACCTAGAAACTGCTCATCGACTCAATCCTCGTCAGGCCAGGTGGGCCTTGTTCTTTTCCCGTTTTCACTTTGTGGTTTCCTACCTTCCTGGAACTAAGAACAAGAAGGCGGATGCCCTTTCCCATCAGTTCCCTCACTCAAGTGATTCCTCCAAAGCTCCTATCGAACACATCATACCCCTGTCCTGTGTGATCGCTTGTGATATTCCTTTAAGGTATATCCCGCCTACCTTTCCTCCACCCTATATCAGGCACACCTGAACCATCATTCCTTGCCTGAAAATTGTTTTCTCTTTGCAGCTTATCTGATCGCATCCTACTGCTGTGATTCTACTTTCGATAATATATAACTTGCGTCAATTTCTTTCTCTCTGAACAGGAGTAGTAAGCTAGGATATTTTGTTGTACACTTTACATTCAAAGTTACTTTCTCATTCTACCGGAATTCTAATTTTTCTTCAAACCGAATCAAGGAGCACCGGATCTACTTACAGCGTTCCGGAAGCCGCACTCACACTAACGCTGTATACCGGTCACAGAGGTAAAACCGCTCTCTTCAAACTTAAGGTAATATTTAATCCATTTACAAAGGATCTGTTCTTACCTTGTCACTCTCTGGAAAACATCCGCATTACCTTGCTGAAACTACCGGTTACTACCATAGTCTGTCTGTGCTGTATATATTTTATGTATGAGTGTGTGAGTGCGTGAAGTCATTTCTGAGAATTGCTACAACAAGAATCACTACTGAGGCTTTCACAAAGTGTATCAAAATACATATTACCTTTATCATTATTCTGAACTGTTTGCATAATGCTCCTTACTTATATTGCAACAATTGTTTCTACTCAAATATTCCTTGCTTCTATTTGGCATCTACAAAGTTTTCTATCAGTAAAAGTCTCACCAATGATCTAACAGGTAGTTCAAATAATACTGCCTGTTTTATTCATTAAAAGAGCAACAAACCCTTAATTTAAGAACACTGCAGAAGTTCCTGCATAAAACAGGACATCACATAATTTTCAGGCCACAGTGTTCTAAGGGTTTGTTACTGGTAAACAAAACTTTGTTATCATGGATGCAAATGAAATTAAAACTGAGTTCTCTAACATACAAAGAAAATTAGATTATCTTGCACAAGGTTTAACAGAAGTACAAGCAGATAATACCGCATTAAAAGCTATTGTTAAGGAATATATGACTCATAAAAGTACTGATGTACCGGAACCCCATATTCAATACCCTCAACCTTTCACTGGTAAAAGACATGAATTTAGAGATTTCAAGACTGCTTGTAAACTTCTTTTTACCATGAGACCCCGCACATACTATTCAGACCGCATCAGGGTTTGCACCACTATTTCATTTCTACAGGGAGAGCCTAGAACCTGGGCTAACAGGTTTTATGAAAATAATGACCCAATTTTGGATTCACTACAGGATTTCTTCCAAGCTATGTCTAATTTATATGAAGACACAGATTCACAAATCACTGCAGAATCTAAACTACGCACACTCAAACAGGGTAAGCGCACAGTGGAGGAGTACACAACTGAATTTCAAATGTGGGCAACAGACTCACTATGGAACCAAGTTAGCCTTAAGAATCAGTTTAGGCTGGGCCTATCTGAAAACCTTAAGGATGAACTGTCTCGCCAGGAAATGCCTGATACTCTTCCAGCACTTATAAAATTAAGTACATCCATAGATAGAAGACTCAGGGAACGGCGAGCAGAGAGATTCACTTCAGACACAATACCCAGGCGCCAGGTTACCTATCCTACAACTTCTGAGAAACATCAAGGTAGTGTAACCCCTATGGAGATAGGCACTATCAAGGGGCCACTAAGTAATGAGGAAAAAATGAGAAGAAGATTAGAAAACTTATGTTTATACTGTGGACAAAAGGAACATAACGTCTCAAGCTGTCCTTCATTACAAAGACAAAAGAAGGGTAAGAAAATAGGTTATCAAAACATATATCATATCTCAGATACAATGCAATTGACTTTACCTCTCTCTTTGCAGTGGGATCAGGAAAATATACACTCCAAGGCATTGATTGACTCAGGTGCATCTGGGAACTACATTGATTCTGTATATATTGTAAATAATAAAATTCCTCTGGTTTGCAAGCAGTACCCTGTGTTTGTTAAATCAATTGATGGTACTCTAATAAATAAGGGACCCATTACACACCAAACAATACCTTTACTTACAATGATAAACAATGGGCACACAGAATATATTACATTTGATGTGATCCCCATATCACTACATACTATTATTTTAGGATATAGTTGGTTGCAAAAACATAATCCCAAAATAGATTGGGAACATTCAAAACTTACACTAGACTCAACATATTGCCTAAACACCTGTTACCCCCATAGTATTTTATCATCATCTGAGACAGGGATACCAGGGATATATCAGGATTTGGCAGAGGTCTTCAATTTGAAAGAAGCAGAAAATTTACCACCCCACAGAAGCTTCGATTGCCCTATAGATATAATTCCAGGGTCACCAATACCACATGGGAAGATCTATCCTCTATCACAAGATGAGTTAGTGTATTTAAGGTCCTATTTGGATGACAACCTGAGAAAGGGATTCATATCTCACTCCACATCCCCTGCTGCAGCAGGCATGTTTTTGGTAAAAAACAAAGATGGCACTTTAAGGCCTATAATTGATTACAGGGCTTTAAACTCCATAACCATAAAAAACAGGTATCCATTACCTCTAATACCAGAGATAATAGAACGGTTAAAAGGAGCACAAATATTTACTAAATTAGATTTAAAAGGGGCATATAACCTTATCAGAATGAAGAAAGGTGACGAATGGAAGACCGCTTTTCGGACTCGATATGGGTTATACCAATACAACGTAATGCCTTTTGGATTGAGCAATGCTCCAGCCACTTTCCAACACTTTATTAATGAAATCTTCCGAGATCTAATGGATATTTGTGTTATAGTGTATTTAGATGACATTCTAATTTATTCCAAGACAGAACAGGAACACGAAAGACATGTACGTTGGGTCTTAATGCGATTGAAGGAACACAAGTTATATGCCAAACATGAAAAGTGTTTATTTCATGTGAACAAAATCAAATTCCTGGGATACATAATAACTCCTAACAGGATCCAAATGGATCCAGATAAAGTTTCATCTGTACTAGAATGGCCTACACCAAAATCAGTTCGTGCACTACAACGTTTTATTGGCTTTGCCAATTACTATCGAAAGTTTATAAAAAACTTTTCTGATATAGTAAAGCCCTTAACTCAGTTGACTAGTAAGAAACAAAGATATAAATGGACCGAACAGGCCCAATTAGCTTTTGACTACTTAAAGGGGCAATTTTCCAAAGCCCCCATTTTACACATGCCCGATCCTGAGCTGCAATATGTGTTAGAGGTAGATGCCTCAAGTTCAGGTATAGGAGCAGTGCTATCTCAACAAGTAGACAACAAATCAGAATTATTCCCTGTAGCTTATTATTCAAGAAGATTCACACCTGCAGAAAATAATTATAGTATAGGAGATAAAGAACTCCTTGCTATCAAAGTATCCCTCGAACAATGGAGGCACTTACTGGAAGGTACACAAAAACCATTTAAAATCTTCACAGATCATAAGAATCTGGAATATTTGAAGAAAAGTAAAACTTTAACTTCCAGACAAGTAAGATGGTCTTTATTCTTAGATAGGTTCAATTTCTTGATCACTTACCGACCAGGAAGTCTGAATACCAAGGCTGATGCATTATCCAGAGTACAGGAAATGACACCCCAAGAGACCATGACTCCAATAGTACCAATCGAAAAATTTATTGGAGCCCTAACACCTCTAGAGGAAGAGATTAAAAGGGCACAAGAAAAAGAAACCAATACACCTAAATCCTGTCACAAAAACTTAAATACTGGTTTAATAAATCATAAAAACCAATTGTATATACCCAGTTCATTAAGAAAACAAATATTGAAACACACTCATGACGAACCTTTATCCGGTCATACCGGAATACAAAAAACCATTGAAAAAACAAGAAGAAACTTTTGGTGGCCCCAAATGAATCAAACCATTCAAGATTATGTCAACTCCTGTGACATTTGTGCTAGAAATAAAATAGATCATAAAGGGCCCATCGGATTGTTGACCCCATTGCCAGTTCCGGATAAACCCTGGTCCATGATCTCGATGGACTTTATTGTAGAGCTACCAAAATCAAGGAACTTTAACACTATATTAGTTGTCATAGATCATCTAACAAAGTTGGGACATTTTATACCCCTAAAAAGGTTACCTTCAGCTTTTACTACAGCTAATGTTTTTCTTAACCACATAGTGAAACTTCATGGACTACCCACTGATATTATAACAGATAGAGGTACACAATTCACCTCATCTTTTTGGAGATCATTATGCAAATTATTAAAGATTACACCAAGATACTCAACAGCTTTTCATCCCCAAACCAATGGGATGACTGAAAAACTAAACCAAACATTAGAACAATATCTTCGTTGTTACATTTCCCATTTGCAAGATGATTGGATAGATTATTTATCAATGGCCGAATTCTCTTACAACAATTCAGTATCATCCTCAACAAAAATGACACCTTTCTATGTAACCTATGGCTATCATCCGACAACTTTGACACTATCTAAAACTGACGTAAACTCACCAGCTGCTAAAGACTATTCTTTACAACTAGAAGCAAGACTAGCCCTAGTCAAAAAACATTTATCTGACGCAAAGAATTACCAGAAAGCTTATTATGATAAACATCACCGACCCAGTCCAGTCTATAAAGTGGGTGACAAAGTGTTATTATCTGCAAAGAATCTAAAACTTCATGTACCCTCTAAGAAATTGGCAAACCAATACATTGGACCTTTTGTAATCAATAAAATTTTGAACCCTATGACAGTATGTTTAACTCTTCCTGCAGCTTATAGGATTCATCCCACTATACATGTATCTCTGATTAAACCTTATACTTCTACTATACAATCCGGTCTTCAGACTCCAACTGCGTTACAAATAGATGACCACGATGAATTTGAGGTGGAACATATTCTAGATTCTAGGATCAAGAATCATCACTTAGAGTACTTGTTAAAATGGAAAGGTTTTGGTCCTGAGGACAATTCTTGGCATCGTAGCACTGACATTTCTGCTCCCCGTCTAATTAGATCTTTTTATCGCAGGTATCCTTTGAAGCCATCCCTCTCGTCAATTGGGGGACCCCTTAGCGGGGGGAGTGTGTGATATACCTTTAAGGTATATCCCGCCTACCTTTCCTCCACCCTATATCAGGCACACCTGAACCATCATTCCTTGCCTGAAAATTGTTTTCTCTTTGCAGCTTATCTGATCGTATCCTACTGCTGTGATTCTACTTTCGATAATATATAACTTGCGTCAATTTCTTTCTCTCTGAACAGGAGTAGTAAGCTAGGATATTTTGTTGTACACTTTACATTCAAAGTTACTTTCTCATTCTACCGGAATTCTAATTTTTCTTCAAACCGAATCAAGGAGCACCGGATCTACTTACAGCGTTCCGGAAGCCGCACTCACACTAACGCTGTATACCGGTCACAGAGGTAAAACCGCTCTCTTCAAATTTAAGGTAATATTTAATCCATTTACAAAGGATCTGTTCTTACCTTGTCACTCTCTGGAAAACATCCGCATTACCTTGCTGAAACTACCGGTTACTACCATAGTCTGTCTGTGCTGTATATATTTTATGTATGAGTGTGTGAGTGCGTGAAGTCATTTCTGAGAATTGCTACAACAAGAATCACTACTGAGGCTTTCACAAAGTGTATCAAAATACATATTACCTTTATCATTATTCTGAACTGTTTGCTTAATGCTCCTTACTTATCAGTGATGTGCAGTCACTAGAGGCAGGTGAGGCAGTGCTTCACCTCTCATATGGGCAAAAATAAATATTTTTTTTATTGGCTTTAAAAAAATAAAAAAAATTGCTATTTTTTTCCCCCAGCATTTTTTTCTCACAGCTATATGTTGTGCAATGGAGAGGCACAAGCAGGTCTGCCCACCATTACACAACATGCTGCGCCATCTACTGGATGAAAGTGGTTAAGATCATTGCATGGCCCATTATCTGCTTATTTGAGGCAGTCCCATTTGGGCTGACCCAATCCAGTGAGAGGCATTAGTAAGTGGAATTTAGGGTTGGGGCTGGATGTTAAATCACATAAAACAAAACAAAAACGGAAAAAAACAACTTTCATTTATTTTGTTGCTGTCCTGTGAAGCTGACAGCTTTGCTAAAGTGAAAAAGAGAGTTCTGTTCTTCCCCTCTAAGTGCAGTGGAATGTTCCACTGTCACTTCCTGAATCCTTAAAGAGCAGGAAAGGGAGAGAGGCAGAGAGAGCAGTGTTTCAGCCACATTTTATTGTAGTAAGTGCTGCAGCCGTAGATTTTACTGAAATGGATTCTGTTAGTGAAAATGATAATTTAATGAATGTGGTTTAGTGTTTTTGTTGAATTGTGTTCAGATACAGCTCATTAACAGGGGGACAGTAAGTGAGCATTATCCAATACTGACAGGAAGTCAAAGGGTCAATTCAAATTTAAATCCATAATTTAAAACCCAGAGTTTGAAGTTAAGTGTGCAGTGTCCACATTATTTAAATGAAAGTTTTTGATATTGAATATTGCTAAGCCTCCCTTTTTCATGGTTATTTGATTTAATTAGGTACAAACTCCATATATGTTATGTCTGTTCAGTCAGAGGGCGCAGTATCTATTTTTATTTTTCTCTGTGTCTCCATTTATTTAAAGACTGCTGTTAACTTGTAATTCACAAATCAATTGAAAGCTGTTGCATTGTGTTTTTAATATGTGCTGCTTTTATACAAGTTTATATTAATAAAAGGAGATAATGAGTCATTTAAAAAATATATGTAATTATTGCAGTTAAATGTTTTTAGAAATAATGCCACTGTAAAGTAACTGGTTAAACACATAGTCAAAGGGAGACATTTAAAATTAAACTTTCATGATTGAGGTAGAGCATGCTATTTTAATAGACTTTTCTAGTTATTTATATTTTGAGAATTAGCATCAACTGTTACTGGCCCCATGTCAGCAAATCAAATTAGTTTTTGAAAGGAACATGAAAGTCATAATTACATTTCCATCATTCAGATTCCACACAAAAAACAAAAAACTTTCTATTTTACTTTTATTATTATGTACTTCATTCTTTTGGTATCCTTTGGTGTCCTTTGTTGAAGAGCATACCTAAGTGGGATGTGCACGTGCATATGAATACCATATTGCAGCAGCTGTGTTGGCAGTATTGATAACTTGTCCTTTGTGTAAAATTTGTATGGTAAATTATTTCTATTTTTACAATACAGTAGTGAGTAGAGAAGAGATTGTGTATCATTCTAATTGCTTAGTAACTGGCACTGTGCCACAGAATTGTGTGAGTGTGTATGTGAGCAGAGTGTGTGTGGGTGTCAGTGAGCAGAGTATATGTGCTTTATTCTCCAGGTAATCAATACATTTCCGATGAGCTGGTGCTTTAGTGCAGTGTTTCTCAACAATGGTCCTCAAGTACCCCCAACAGGCCAGGTTTTCATTATAGCCAAATCAGTGCACAGGTGAAGTAATCAGCTGATCAGTAACTCAGTGGTTACTAACTTGCTCTCACCCATCACCTGATTATGTCACCTGTGCACTGGTTCAGCTATCATTTAAACCTGCCCTGTTGGGGGTACTTGCGGCCCTCTGTACATGTGTTTCTCCGGCGTATCATATCTAGTGCCTCACCAGCCTCTGACCTCACTGCACATCACTGTTACTTATATTGCAACAATTGTTTCTACTCAAATATTCCTTGCTTCTATTTGGCATCTACGAAGTTTTCTATCAGTAAAAGTCTCACCAATGATCTAACAGGTAGTTCAAATAATACTGCCTGTTTTATTCATTAAAAGAGCAACAAACCCTTAATTTAAGAACACTGCATAAGTTCCTGCATAAAACAGGACATCACATCGCTCAATTCAATACCACTCTTCTGCAAAGATTACAACGTGCTCAGTCTAGTAAACCTCCTGGTGCCCCCATGCCCTCTAATATCTTTGTAACTCGGAACCTCCGTATCCCTGTGCTAGCCTGGGCTCATGATAACAAACTCTCAGGACATCCTGGTTCGACTAGGACCTTCAGGCTTCTTTGCCAACATGTCTGGTGGCCTACTATGAAGTCTGACGCTCAGGACTACGTGAAAGCCTGCACAATTTGTGCTGCCAACAAGACTCCCCGATCCTTGCCTCCTGGCCTGCTCCAACCATTGTCCATTCCCAAATGACCCTAGACACACATAACAATGGACTTCATTGTTGATCTTCCCTCTTCCGACCACCATACAGTTATCTGGGTTGTGGTGGATCGCTTCTCCAGACTGGCTCACTTCGTACCCCTAGCCAAACTGCCTTCTGCCCAGGAATTGTCATCCTTTTTCTCTTGCATGTGCTACGACTTCATGGCATTCCTGTGAATATTGTCTCCGACAGGGGTTCACAGTTCATCTCTGCCTTCTGGAGAGCCTTTTGTAAATTGATTGGAACCACTGTATCCTTGTCGTCTGGCTACCATCCTCAGACCAATGGACTAACTGAGAGAGCAAACCAGGATCTTGAAGCCTACCTTAGAGCCTTTGTCAACACTCGCCGTACCAACTGGTCTGAATTGCTACCCTTAGCTGAGCTGGCAAGAAACACCCATTGGCACTCGTCTCTTCGATGCTCTCCATTCCAAGCTGCAGCAGGTTATCAACCTTGTATCTTCCCTCTTTCAGCTCGGTCCACTGGGGTACCTGCCGCAGACTGTCATGTCACTGATCTCACCACTCATTGGCAACTAATTCGCTCTCAGCTGCGTTCAGCTGTCTCTAGATGTAAGAAGTTTGCTGATTGTCACAGGGCTTCTGTTGGTGCCATTCCAGTGGGTGAACATGTTTGGGTCTCCACTCGACATATCCGTCTACGTCAACCCTGTCACAAATTGGGGCCTAGGTTTATCGTTCCTTACAAGGTTTTAAAAAGACTGTCTCCTGTTGCCTACAAAGTGGCCTTGCCGAGAACCCTGCGCATACATCCAGTCTTCCACATCTCACTACTCAAACCGTACACCAAGAATAGATATTCCCAGCCTCAAACTCCTCCTCCTCCGCTCTTGATCCATGGTAACCCCGAATATGAAGTGGCTAAGATTCTGGACTCCAGATACAGGCACAGACAATTGCAGTATCTGATACATTGGAAGGGTTACTCTGTAGCAGAGTGCATGCTCCATCTCTGGTCTCCAAATTCCATGCTGCTCACCCTTTGAAGCCAACTCTGGCTAGGGGCACGGTGTCTTCCCATGCTCGTTGCCTAGGGCTGTGTCAGCTCCTTATGCTGGCCGGTCTCTTGCCGCCAATCCACCAGGTACTTTAGCGGGCAGCAAGCGATCTGTCACTGCCCAAGTATAAGTGCTACTTAGTTTTCTCCTGGGAGTGACAGATCATCTGCTGGACTGATACTTAGTTGCTGAATCCTTGCCTGTCTTACTACGCTACTTGGTTAACCCCTAAACTGCTGGTCTGATACTTTGTTGCTGAATCTTTGCCTGTCTTACTATGCTTCTTGATTAACCCCTAAACTGCTGGACTGATACTTTGTTGCTGAAACCTTGCCTGTCTTACTACGCTACTTAGATAACCCCTAACTTGCTGGACTGACTTCTTGTTGCTGATCCCTGCCTGTCTCATTACGCTACCTGGTTAACCCCTACATTGTCGGACTGTCTTCTTGTTGCTGAACCCTGCCTGTCTCACTACGCTACCTGGTTACCCCCTGAATTGCTGGCCTGATTTTCTGTTGCCGTATCCTGTCTGCCTTATTTGCCTTGCGCTGTCCAGCCTGTGGTGAGTAACCGCTCTCCTCATTTGCCTGATACTCTCTGCTCTGGGATATTCCCTATCTTTCCGGCTTGATGCCGGGATAACAAGACTACTGGCCGAGTTCGGTCTGATAGAGGAGTATCCCATGAGCCTTACAGAGGTCTGGGCATTCCTAATCTTTATATATACAGGTGAGCCATTCTGCTACAATGATTAGTTGAATGGTGTCACAGCCCTGTTCATAAAGCATGACCCCCCACCCCTTCAACCTCTGCAGCAATGCTGGCAGCACTCATGTCTATTTACCAAAGACTACCTCTGGATATGACGCTGAGCATGTGCACTCAACTTCTTTGGTCGACCATGGCGAGGTCTGTTCTCAGTGGAACCTGTCCTGTGAAACCGCTGAATGGTCTTAACCACCGTGCTGCAGCTCAGTTTCAGGGTCTTGGCAAACTTCTTATAGCCTAGGCCATCTTTATGTAGAGCAACAATTCTTTTTTTCAGATCCTCAGAGAGTTCTTTGCCATAAGGAGCTATGTTGAACTTCCAGTGACCAGTATGAGAGAGTGTGAGAGCGATAACACCAAATTTAACACACCTGCTCCCCATTCACACCTGAGACCTTGTAACAATAACCAGTCACATGACACCGGGGAAGGAAAATGCCTAATTGGGCCCAAGTTGGACATTTCCACTTAGGGGTGTACTCACTTTTGTTACCAACGGTTTAGACATTAATGGCTGTGTGCTGAATTATTTTGAGGGGACAGCAAATTTACACTGTTATACAGGCTGTACACTCACTACTTTACATTGTAGGAAAGTGTAATTTCTTCAGCGTTGTCACGTGAAAAAAAATGTGAAAGGTGTACTCACTTTTGTGGGATACTGTATATATATATATGTACATACACATGAATGTTAGATTACACACACTCACTACACACACTAAGCACATGCTACACTTACATACACTACACCTACTCTTGCTAAACTCATGTATCATATCTCCTGGAGGGTTTCCAGGACAGGGAGGTTAGGGTTCTTGTGGGTGGGGGCCCAATGGTGTTTATGGGGTGGGCCGCAATTTGATTGGGTTGTTTGAAACTTCCATGCCTTTCAATTTGAAACTTCCATGCTTTTTAATATTTTATTGGAAACTTAAAAAAGGCATATTGTGTTGAAACTACAACCATCAAATAGGGACCTTGTGTGGCACAGTGCCCTCTACTGATTGAACCATCCCCAGGACAGTGTATAACACAGCCCCCTCTATTGGTTGAACCAGGAAATTGTATAACATAGCACCCTCTATTGGTTGCAATGTCATCACCAAAATGTGTACAGGAGAAAAAGGACTCATTTGCTTATATTTTGCATAGGTTGAAAAGCTATTACTTTTACTGTTTATAACCTCCTGAATTCTCCTTCTTTTTGGCAAAGTTAAATTTTATTATTATATTGTTGCCTATATGTTCTTTGGATGTTTGTGCTTTATGTGGATTATGTCTCCATTAGTTTACTGGTGTGATTCTAGAATAGAATAAGAATTGTAATAACAGGACAATAACACAAACAATTATCTTGTGATTCATATAGAGCATACAGTTTTAAAAAAACCTTCCAATGTACTTCCATTATCATATTTGCTTCATTCTCTCGGTATCCTGTTGAAGCAGCTGAGCACAAGAAGTTACCTAGTTATTCTTTTCATAAAAGGATACCAAGAGAATAAAGCAAATTATATAATACATGTAAATACGTTGTTTAAAGTTGCATGCTCTATCTGAATCATGAAAGTTTAGTGTCCCTTTAAAGTAATTTTATTGCATTTAATGTTCCTGTGGATCGTACTGATCTTACTGGAAAGTTAGTATTTTAGAACGATGTTAGTGCCACAGGGTACACAGTTATAGCAGTGAGTTATTGCTGGCGACTGATAATTACTGTTCTCTGTCATCCGTCAGAGGCTGAGCTCAGGTAGCGCCTCTGCAACACATTCAGGCTATCTGTGTCAGCCCATCAATCTGTCATGTTGCCATAAATCAGAAGTCTTAAAGTACAAGCTGAGACATGAAGCAGGCTACCAAACAGACTCCTTTACAGCATGACAATGCCATAAAGGTGACGCTGTGACAATGACCTCGAAGAGAATAACTAAGAACTTACCTGTTATTTAAAATACTTCCAAAATTCTGTGAACCTCTATTTCAGAGACCTACATAAAAGTATACAGTAGACTTTTTTTTGCCAACTCTTGGCAAGCTTAAATAGATTTTATACATATTTAGGATAAGATAAACTAGGGCTATATTTATATGCCAAACATATCAAATGCACATATGTAAATATATACACATATAAATACATCTGTACACACATACACACATATAAATACATCTGTACACACATATAAATACATCTGTACACACATATAAATACATCTGTACACACATATACACATATAAATACATATGTACACACATATAAATACATCTGTACACACATATAAATACATATGTACACACATATAAATACATCTGTACACACATATAAATACATCTGTACACACATATACACATATAAATACATATGTACACACATATAAATACATCTGTACACACATATAAATACATCTGTACACACATATAAATACATATGTACACACATATAAATACATAAGTACACACATATAAATACATCTGTACACACATATAAACACATATAAATACATCTGTACACACATATAAATACATCTGTACACACATATACACATATACATACATCTGTACACACATATATACACATATAAATACATATGTACACACATATAAACACATATAAATACATCTGTACACACATATATATACATATAAATACATCTTTACACACATATACACATATAATTACATATGTACATACATATAAATACATCTGTACACACATAGACACATCTGTACACACATATAAACACATATAAATACATCTCTAAACACATATATACATATATAAATACATCTGTACACACATATACATACATCTGTACACACATATACACATATAAATACATATGTACACACATATAAATACATATGTACACACATATAAATACATCTGTACACACATATAAATACATCTGTACACACATATACACATATAAATACATATGTACACACATATAAATACATCTGTACACACATATAAATACATCTGTACACACATATAAATACATATGTACACACATATAAATACATAAGTACACACATATAAATACATATGTACACACATATAAACACATATAAATACATCTGTACACACATATATATACATATAAATACATCTTTACACACATATACACATATAATTACATATGTACATACATATAAATACATCTGTACACACATAGACACATCTGTACACACATATAAACACATATAAATACATCTCTAAACACATATATACATATATAAATACATCTGTACACACATATACATACATCTGTACACACATATACACATATAAATACATATGTACACACATATAAATACATCTGTACACACATATAAATACATATGTACACACATCTGTACACACATATAAACACATATAAATATATCTGTACACACATATAAATACATCTGTACACACATATAAACATATATATATAATGTAAAAGCAGTAGGTATAAAACAATTCTGTCTACTTTTTACAATATCAAGTTACAGTTGCTCAATAATCTGATTTTGTTTGGTGTGAATTATTCTGCACACCGTGCTATAAGGCCCTCATTAGTTCTGATAACAAATTATATAAAACTGCTTTCACTGAGATGTAAATTGTGTTTTTTTGTTTGCACCTTTTGATTTAGTATACTGTATATGAATTGTGGATGATATTTTACTTTTAGAGGATGGTACCCTATATTTGTTATTGATATCAGCTGTTGCCAGCTGACATACATTGGGGGTTTCTAACCCTGTACATAATATATAATATAAATAATAAAAAAGGGGGGCATATATGCCCCTTCTGACATATTGTTTATATCACTTAGGTTAGTATTGGTTGGGTGCCTTTTTTATGGGTTTCCAGGATTCCAGATATCTTTGCTGGGTAGCGATATCGCAAGGATGTTTTTTTTATGTTACCTATAGTGAGTCTTGCTAATATATCTATGAATCTGGTGAGGGGTAGATATTCCTGCGTTGTCCTATTGGCTGACAGCTCTGCTCATGGAGCGTGGCGGCCTGCTGTTGTTATTGCAGCGGTTATGTGTGATTTAACTTTGTTTGCTCAATGATATTTGTGGGTTTCTTTGCCGTAGCGTCTACACTGTAGAGTTCACTTAGTGTTGTGTGGATCGGGGACCGCCAGCGATTTAGGAGTGTTCTGACTACCGGTCTGGAATAGGGGCGGGGTTACATATTTGCCATCAAATCTGATAAGTGGGTGTCGATTACTCGGCCCAGTCATTGGCTTTGTTTTGATTGCCATGCTGGCTGACATTGTAATGACGATCTGGGGCTAGCTGGCCCCGGTTAACGGCACAGAGGTGTTATTTACACCTTTTTTTAGGTGAATATATGTATGGGGTCACGTCTTATAGTTGGTCTATTCCTGGATCGCATTATATGGGATAATGACGGCTCTTTTATAATAGGGGCGGTGTTGTGTAACTGTCGACGAATACAATAGGTGGGCGTTGTCCACTTGAACCTATCAGTGATATTATGTTGGAGACATGTTGACAGATATCGTAAGGGCCAATATTCACATACAGACCCAGATCATTATAATGGAGGGGATATTAACCTGTTTAAGTTTCACATTGTTCACATTTTTGGTTGTTTCATTTGTTTTTTAGTTATGTATCACATATATTTCATATAGTACTAATCGTTTGCATATGGCTGTTTCTTTTGCACATGGCTACCTCTGATTGGTAGCCCTGAAAGGGAGGGTCACACAGGCCTATAAATGCTTGTATTTTCACTTTTAATGGTTGTCAGAAGAAGGCACG
>NC_069501.1:215219129-215246629 GCF_027579735.1 Bombina bombina
AAGATAGGTTCCAGGCTCCTCTCAAAATTGCCATAAGTAACACCTAATACATTATTTTTAAAGCTTTGAAATGAAGACTGTAAATGCTAAACAGCATTATAAACCTAATAAAATAATCACACAACACAGACTTCGCTTGCATGTTTCTGCAAACAGTTCTTACTATGCATTCCAATCTGGACTGATTTATAGACAGGAAGATCTTGTTCCTTTGCAAGCTGCTTGATAGCTCAGGTCTGGTTAAACTGATTAATTTCAGCTTGCTTGGCTTTGCTGCAACACAAGCGGACAGCTCCACCTACTGGCTATTTTAATAAATGCACTGCTTCTCAATAGCAGTCACATGACTGGAAAAAAAGGTTGTTATTCTGAAACGGTGTAAATTGAACCGTTGTAAAACAAGGGCCACCTGTATTTCTATTTTTGGGTCGTTTGAATCACCTAAGTTCTGGTTGGGCTGCATGACCCAGGTAGCATTTGACAAGGGTGACACATAGGGGGAGCATATTCTGGTTAATAGTAACTTCTTCTGATAAATGTCCCTTCTACTGAGTCCATCATGGGTATCAATTTGCTCTCATGTCAAATTTTAATATACTGAATCTTTGAAAATGCTGACTATGGTTGGGTTTAGATTGAGGTGGAAAAGTGATTTCATTTTTGACTAAGGCAGGTTGACAGCACAATGTCTTGAGCTGGCTCTGGGTAGGGACATCTTTAAACCTCTGTACCTGTGTACTTGAGGTCATAAACACTTTTCCATCTTGTCATTTTGTCTTTTCAATTGTGTAAATTCCATATTCAATTGACATTAGGCTCCCAGACACATTATTCAGCACATTAATATAAACTATTTTATTATTTTCCCAGGCATTGACCATTATTAATACTTACAAATGAACAGTTCTAAACTGGATGAATTCTAGGCCTATTCTAATCATCCTGATAAAATTTAATTTAGCAATTAAACAAAATGGCAGATTTGTGAGATGTGTCAGAACAAACCACCTCTGATAAATGAGTGCCAGGATTTTCACTGGACATTTAATAGACAATTCTTAAAGGTACGCTGGCCCCTTTTTACGGCTGGGTTGAGTTTAATTACAGACTGTGAAAAGACAACAATTATAGAGGCCAGGAATCACAATTCTTCATGTATTACAGTATAACTGGTGATTTTTAGTGGAATCCCTCTTATATTGGCAGTCTTAGCCCCAGGAAAAATGCCTGGACTCATAAAACTCAAAACAACAGAGAGCAATTGGCGTGAAATGTTCAACACTCACTTTTCTATTAGAAAACACAAGGAATGTGAAAAGTTTTTCTTTAAATGTCCATAATCCTCATCTTTATATTGTCTCCATTACTAATGTCTATAAATCCATAATACAAAGGGTAGGTCATCACTGATAGCTGTCAACTACTGTGCAGCAGGAATAGTTTTAGCCTCTATGCAGGTTTGGCTCATTTAGGGTTTCCAAAGGTATCTGTCCCTAATGTTGCTATATGAATTTCAACTACATCTATATGGCTAGATTACAAGCGGTGCGTGAGTGAAAAGGGGTTTAGCGCTCTTTGTATTATGAGTTAAAAATAATTGAATTTAATGCATCTCGGGATAGTGGGACTTCAAAACTCTAGTTAACTGTTACACTCGACTAATAAGTAAAAAAAAAAAAAAATCCCCATCACAAATACATTTAAAAGAACAGTTACAATCATAATAACAATTTCTGATAAAACTTTTTATTAAAAAAATATTGCAATAAAAAGTTATAAGGGCTCAAAGATATGAGGACTGCAATGGGCTTTAACATAGAGATACATACATATACATGTCTAAATATGTATATGTCTGTGTATATGTATATATATATATATATGTTTTTATGTGTGTACATATGTATTTATTTGTGTAGATATGTATTTACGGGGATATATAAACACATACATATTATGTATACATATATAGACATATATAAGTGCGTTGGAGCTCTTAAAAATCAAGTAGCTGAAAACATGTAAAATCATATTTATGCAATATTCATATTTAATAAAGTGTTTGCTTTGTATATAGCAAAATGTCTATATGAAGACGGTACTAAGCTGATCGGAAGATGTATAAAACATACCTTTTATTGGAATGCAATTAAAAACAAACAGTCAAACAATCAAACGGACAAGACAGTGACCTGATGCGTAGTTGAGGAGAGTGACGTCATCTGCTTTGTTTCACACCGTAATGGCATTTGTTTTTAAAAGGCACCATTATGGCGTGCAACACGTCAGATTATATATATATGTTGTCAGCACTCATACATCTATTTCCAAAAGACAACCTCTGGAAATAATGCTGAGCACATGCACTCAACTTCTTTGGTTGACCTTGGTAAGGCCTGTTCTGAGTGGAACCTGTCCTGCAGCTCAGTTTCAGGGTCTTGGCAATCTTCTTATAGCCTAGGCCATATTTATGTAGAGCAAGAATTCTTTTTTTCAGATCCTCAGAGAGTTATTTGCCATGAGGTGCCATGTTGAGCTTCCAGTGACCAGTATGAGAGAGTGTGAGAGCGAAACACCAAATTTAACACTCCTACTCCCCATTCACACCTGAGACCTTGTAATACTAACGAGTCACATGACACCGGGGAGGGAAAATGGCTAATTGGACCCAATTTGGACATTTCCACTTAGGGGTGTACTCACTTTTGATGCCAATGGTTTAGACATTAATGGCTGTGTGTTGGGTTATTTTGAGGGGACAGCAAATTGACACTGTTATACAGGCTGTACACTCATTACTTTACATTGTAGCAAAGTGTAATTTCTTCAGTGTTGTCACAGGAAAAGATATAATAAAATATTTACAAAAATGTGAGGGGTGTACTCACTTTTGTGAGATACTGTATATATATACATATATGTATATGTATATATATATATATATATATATATATATATATACATTCACACACAGCAAAATGGTATTGGCGCACATCCATTATCAAAAGCACAGCATATTTTTTAAACTGCTGCAAAGAAATGCCTGCAAACAACTATTCTTTTTAAATAAAATTGGGATCTTAGTCACACATTATGGCCATATTTTGTTTAGCCAGTCACCACTTACAAGGTGTCCCAATATAGACTGGTCCTAACACTAGTTATTTTGCCACAGAGGGCTGAATCATTCCTGCTTTAACTCCTCATTATAGAATGAGACTCCCTTAAACAAATGGGAGATTGTCAGCCTCTCTAATTAAATTGTTTAAGCACCCCACCCAAGTTCAGGTGTGCTCATGACTGTGTAACAGAGTTGTGAATATTAAGCCATGGAGTCTCATTCTATTATGAGGAGTTAAAGCAGGAATATTTCAGCCCTCTGTGGCAAAAGAACTGTAGTGTTAGGACCAGTCTATATTGGGACAACTTGTAAGTGGTGACTGGCTAAGCAAAATATGGCCATATTGTGTGACTAAGATCCCAATTTTTTAAAAAGAATAGTTTTTTGCAGGCATTTCTTTGCAGCAGTTTAAAAAATATGTTGTGCTTTTGATAATGGAGGTGCGCCAACACTATTTTGTTGTATAATTACTGGGTCATATTGGCAGCACTCCCAAAAGATGTGTATATAAACTTTTTGTAAGGTGTGCTAAAAAAAATATTGTATTTATATATATATATATATATATATATATATATATATATATATATATATATATACAGTATATATATATATATATATATATATATATATGCACACACATGATTATATATAGGTATATTAATATACAGATATATATAGGAATACCTATTTATAAATACATAGAGCATATTCTGCTATGTGCAGTACATTGGAATGTGACATATTTACAGTAAATACATAGTTAAAGCCTTTATTAAATATGAATATTGCATAAATATGCTTTTACATGCATACTTAAAGTGAATGTCAATTCAGATGAATCGGTGCCCGGTTTTTAATAATCCTATTAAAAACAAGGCAGGGCACTTTAATTCATCAAAATTTACATTTCACTCGTTTTCTTCAAATACTTACCTTTTATTCTTTACAGCCGCTCCAGCAATTCCCCTGGCCTTCGGAAGCCTCTTCATACATCAGAAATGACGAATCCGACTTCCTCCTGGATTCATAATTTTGGACCGAAAAGAGGGCTTGCGACGGGCGGAGGAAGCCCTGCAGCGGCTGTCAGGATTAAAAGGTAAGTATTTGAAGAAAACGAGTGAAATGTAAATT
This sequence comes from Bombina bombina, assembly GCF_027579735.1. Taxonomy (NCBI): domain Eukaryota; kingdom Metazoa; phylum Chordata; class Amphibia; order Anura; family Bombinatoridae; genus Bombina; species Bombina bombina. The sequence continues at coordinate 215,223,385 of NC_069501.1, forward strand.
TTGATTAATTAAAGTGCACTTGTTTTTAATAGGATTATTAAGAACCGGGCACCGATTCATCTAAATTAATTGATATTCACTTTAACGGCAAAGGGCTCCAATGCACTGATATATATGTCTATATATGTATACATATGTATTTGTGTTTATATGTGTAAATACATATATATATATATATAAACATTAATACATATGTACACATAAATAAACATATATATATATATATATATATATATATATATATATATATACACACACATCTTTAGACATGTATATGTATGTGTCTCAATGTTAAAACCCTTTGCCTGCCTTTTTTTTTTAGCTGTTTTTTTTTCAACTGCTCCCGCCCCCTCCCCAGCGATGATCCACCCACCCGCCTCCCTCCTAACCCTCCCATGCCACCAACTTAGCAACGTAGTGGTCCCACCCACTCCTGCCCCCCTCCAGCGATGATCCGCCCACCCTTCTCTGTCCAAACACTCCCACGTAAGGCCTCGTTGGCTTTCTCACACAGGCATGTGCCACTAATCCTCATGCGCCACTACTGATCCTTAAGGTCTCACGGCAGACACACGTGCAGTCTCCTCGTGGTGGACATGCAGGCAGTCTGTCACCGATCGCCGGACCCTGCTACTTTCAGACAGGTATGTTTGTCTCGCGATGCAGTCTCTACTGCGCATGACTGCTTTGTACAAACATACAGTTCCTGGCCTTTTATAATATAGGATATATTTCTATATATATCTGATACTGTTCATGAAAAAAACATATTATATATATATATATATATATATATATATATATATGAATAAATATATAGGTATATACAGATATATACAGAAATATGTTTTCAAGAATACATATAACATATTCTGCTATGTGAAGAACATTAGAATGTGAAATATTAATAATTCATGCCGGGTTTAGCGTTCTTAAATATACGCGGTCGGGTAAGTGCGCAAGTATGGGTCCGTTTTTTTTTTTAGTTTTCACGCTATATTGACTTCTATGAGATAAGTTAAGGCAGTCATGATATTTATTACGTGCATCGGGTTTATGCTTGCGCCCAAACTTTTTACTTTCATTTTGTAATACAAGGGCTCAAAAGTGTGTGTAGATTGATAGAGAGTACTTTTGAGCATTTCCTAGTCAAACACCTTTACACAAAAATCTGACTCCAACATACAAAGCCCTCAACTGCACTGCTTCCCCTATATCTCAGACCTTGTCTCCCGATACTCTCCCTCCTGTCCCCTTCACTCTGCTCACAATTTCTTACTCTCCTCCTCTCTTGTTACCTCCTCACATTTTCATTTACAGGACTTCTCCAGACTGGCTCCCATTTTGTGGAACTCTCTGCCTCGCTCCACAAGACTCTCTTCTAGTTTTGAAAGCTTCAAGAGGTACTGTTCAGGGATGCATACAACTTACACTAACCTTTCCTAACCCCAGTTCCTCTCCTCTATTGCTATTCCCTTGAACCCCTTAGCATGTAAGCCTATGAGCCCAGCTGTTTGCAGATCACCTTCATAAGAGCTGACTACAACAGTGCAACTCTCGGCAGGACCCTCTACCAATTTGATTCCTATAAATGTTACCTTGATTACCAACTATGTTTATAGCGCTGCAGAATCTGTTGGTGCTCTAGAAATAACTGATAATAATAATACCATATCTATTTTTAAGCCTTTTTAAACATGTTTCCAATAATAAACTTATATTTTTTATTACATGTGTCTATATATGAGTGTAATACTTAATTGCAATATATTTTACATGCGTTTTGTGAAACTTTTATTCTGGCCCTAACACTTTACTTCAGGGGGCCGAATTATCAAGCTCTGAATGGAGCTTGATGCCCCTGTTTCTCGCCGGAATCCGCAGTTATAAAGCAGCATTCTAAAGACTACTGCTCCTTAACTGGTCCGACTGCTCTTAAGCCGAGGACAGAAATCAACCTGATCAAATACGATCGGGATGATTGACACCCCTGCTAGCGGCTGATTGGCCGTGAATCTGCAGGGGGCGGCATTGCACAAGCAGTGATAAATGCCAACAGCATACGCTTTTATCGATGTGCAGCGGACATGATACACTACATCGTATTATGTCCGCTCGCACTATGATAAATTGGCTCCCAGGTCACTTTAATTCTTCTAGGCTTTCCTGCCTGATGATTGTTTACTTTGCTGTCCGATTGTGTCTGACCCCTTTGCCTGTCCTTGACTATTATCATGGATCCTGATTTTGTGCCAAACTGTCTGATTCTTGCTGGCTTTGCTTGCTTGACCACATCTTTGCCTTATCTCTCAGTCTCAGCTCCACAACTGTCTTTACCAAAGGCTTGAACAAGAACTGGGTATGCGGCGGACATGGTTCGTTATAGCGGATCATGTCTGTCCGCACAATGATAAATGGACCCCTTAGTCTTAACTTCAAATGAGTAGTAGATTTATTTCTGACAAATTTAATTTGTCTATTTCCAGTCCCCCTGTATCATGTGACATCTATCAGCCAATCACATATGCATATACGTATATTCTGTGAATTCTTGCACAGGCTCAGAGTAGATAAAAGATTAATGGGTGTGACATAGTTGACATAGTGGCACTGTCACGCCCATTAATATTTTACCTACTCTGATTGGTTGTTGGCTTACACCCACTATTATGAGGATGACGTAGTGGATTGATATATGCCATATATAAATCACGCTTCGTGTGATGTCCAGATAGATAAGAGATTATGGTCAGTTCTGAATACACACCATCTACAATAGCTACTAATGTTTTCCATTGATTGACTCTCTATGCTAATACAGATGTATTCGGACAACATCGCGTCACTTGCCGCGCCCCTGTCCCCATCACAAACCACGCCCCCCCCTTCTGTCATCATGATGTTTTTAATAAAAAATCGAGTTTGTTGAATCATTTAACTATGAGATGTCTGAGCAAATGTATATTAGTACTCTGAATAAGAGCATCACTTGGATCGCAAGAAAATATATATATTTGATCCTGTCAGAAAAATAGTGATCTTCTTGATCGCCTTTTTCTCCCAGTTTGGGATATACCATTTTTTAAACATAGTAGTGAATACCCCATATGAAATAGCCATGTTTATAAGCATAATGAGATTTTAGATTTATTTTAACAATTATTAACTATATATGAATGGAATTTTAACTATTGGAGTACCATTTGTTATCTTTGGGGAAATGGAAATTTATTTATTCAAAATGGTTTTACATAATTTATCACCCTTACACTATTTGGTATCAACTGATGGGTGTGTATCTGAAACTACATACTAATTTTCCCGGTTTGTCCTGACCTCATTGTTTGGCATATACCATTTTTTACACATTGTAGTGAATACCCTATATGAAATATTTATGTTAGCAAGCATAATGAGATTTTATATTTATATTTATTTTAATAATTATTAATTACATATGAATAGGATTTTTATTATTGGAGTATCATTCTGTTATCTTTGGAGAAATGGAAATTCATTGATTCCATATGGTATCACATACCCTATTATCTATACACCATTTGGTATCAACTGATGGGTGTGTATCTGAAACTATTTCTGATTGGTTGTGTTTAGGTATAAATATAGCAGCTATGAGAGATTGTTTGTATAGCCTGATGAAACAGTGCTGTGACACTGAGAAACGCGTTTCTGTTGTTTTTAAATTTTTGTATTAAATTCCTTTACTCTCAACTTGCTGCCAAATTATTATTGGGAAGAATATTTCCTCCTTTCTTCTACCTGGGATCTTTGGACTCCCCCTGGTGGGACGAGTACTCCTTCTGCTGATTGATTTACCTCTGTGTCTACCGGACGACTGGTTGGTTCCGGACTGCCTATACTGCACATTAGTGCCCTTCACCATGTGAGTAAGATTCTTAATATCTACCATCACCCTTTGTGGAATAGTCTGATTTGCACTATGTGGTGCCCTCTATCTTCTCCGTTCTAGATCTCCATACCCTGTGTCGTGGCGTGACACTCTAGAGGAGCTGCCCCCAGCCTTGGATCAGAGTTTTTGAGACTGCACACAATTATACTAGCAGGACTTTCATATTCTACTAATCATTTGTGGACTTTCCATATTTTATATCTGTTTTATGTGCATTTGTGTATATGCATGCTTACTAGCTGATTTATTAGGTTTGTGTTTTTATATACTATATGCAGATTGTACTATTTGAACTACCAACCTATATATACTCTGATTGATTTAGAAATTGTGACCATTAGAGTCAACTATTTATATATCTCCCATCCTATATATTTTATATTTTATATGACCCCTCATATCATATATATAACTCCCATTACCACTTGGCGCCTCGTATAGGTACCTGTGTGGCTTTTGTCGCCATCTGTGTACAGTTTGTCCAAAAGATTACCTTGTTTACGGCACTGTGTAAAAAAATATAAAATGCTGTTCACAATTTCAATTAATTGAAATCATCAACTGATGGCTTATTAGAAAAGTCAGCATACCTTCCATACCATATCTAGTTAGAGTAAACACAGTTACTTACTTTGAGGACGTCTTAAACTCCAACCACAGGAGCTATGAAAGGTGTAACTTTTATAATAAAGTAGTGACACTCACCAACAATATCCGTTTTTCAGCAAGTCTCTGGACAGATTGCTAAATCCATTTATTTGGCACCGTAGTCCGCTCAGGTACTGTTCACACCAAATTGTTGATCCATCAGAGACACACTGTGTCAGTATAGCCACTCGGGTCAGGTGGGGTAATATCCCTGCTGTGATTGGATGATTTTTTTTACGTGCCTCTGGTATTACTGCACTGCACTGTGCTGGAGTTAGAACAGTTCCACACATATACAAAAATCCTCCACACTTGTCAGTGTATTAAAACCAATATTGGGTGTGGACAACTATACCAACCGCATGGACCTTTCCCAGGATGAGGCCACCTCTTGCAGGCAAAATGTAACTACACCAAACATAAAGACAAACACCTTGCAGTTTTCTGCAGTCATTACTTCTTACGATGGCAGTATAACAACATATAAGAAGAAGGAAAATTTTAAGCTTGATACCCCACCTACATCCACCCGGGCACCTTCCTTCTCAAACTTATCATCCAGAGATGACTATGAAGGAGGGAGCATATATCTCACTCATACAGCTGGATGTCCGAGTCCTGGGAACACAATATATCCTACGAGGCAGAAGGCCTCATTATCGCCATGAACTCCCTTAACTTCCTAATGGCTATCGGAGGGGAAGAGAAATGGCGGAGCTCCCTTCACCTACTTTCACTAAATAATTCGAGGAGATAGCTAATGACACAGAGCTTAGTACTTTGAGATCAAGATCTCAACCATTCCACCCTGTGCAACCCTCAGATTGGTATTGGGTGAATTTGTAACAGATCCTACACATGTCCTGGAGGGGCTTGTATGTTTTCCACAGATTTTCCAGGACTAAAAACACTCTAGTCGTAAATACTAATTATATACTGGTCTTTACTCATTTGGAAAAAATATTGCAGGATTTAATTTTAGTGCAACTAGACGATCATATCAACTTGATACACAGGCATCTTAAAGGGGGACACAAAACCCATGAAACAATTGACCTCCAATAGCCAGATCACTATAAATATGTGCATTTTGTAATTACAATAGCGCTTTATATATTTACCGTGTTTTAGTTATACATTTTTATTGACTTCCGAACCCACCGACCGGCAATAACTTTTAATCTTCCAATCCACTTCTATAACTCCAGTTATCAAGATGGCAAATTTTCTTTGCTATGCACATGCGTGATTTAACCTTCTCGTCATAACAGACGTCACCGCAGGAAAACATGCAGACCAGCATAATCTATGGGTAAATTGTATGGGTAAATCAGGAGTCATTGTACGCATATGCACATGCGTGGGTAGACAAATCGATACGCGCATGTGCATGGTCATAAGAACGCTAAATAATGAGATGCAAAAATTTTTATTTCTATTGGTAAGTTTGTCGGATCGCACGCTTCCCATATTTGAGGGTTGTCTGATGTGACTTAATACCTGAAAATAAAAATGAATTATTCTCAAGTTTAGAAGCTTCATTACAAGCAGCAAATAGGTATGCTATAATATTTATACATGCAAAATTTCATATTTGTAGTTTGTTGGTGCAAAACATTTGAAAGTTTTGGAACCCTTTAATAACTTGCTAGGCTTTATTTAACTAACATCCCTCTAGCACTAATTGCTATATAACAATAGCCCATTATGTTTTTGAGAGATTTCCCTTGTATATACTAATACATGTTCCCGTGCTGCTAGCGGCCGAAGCAAAAGGGCTTCAAAAGTTTCACTTTCGAGGGCTTATCTCTCTAGCTTCGATAAACTCAGAACACATTTGTCTTTTGCTCTCCCGTATGGCACAGTAGATATACTCCTAGAATGTGGGTGCTGATATATATATAGTAAATATTATTTAAACCTCTCTACACGCTAGTGTCTATCTGTAGTCAGTATGACTCTTTGAGGTTACAGCCCTACATTTCTATGCATATTGCCTTTCTATACCCAACTCCTCCATAGGAATGTTATAGACCCAAAGTTTAACATGACAATGTTTGCTGTTTATTCCAATCTTACTAGTATGTAACAGTATTAGCTTCCAAACATATAGAATAAATGTACCCATTTTCTACCTTCAAATATGCACAACTTTACTGTCCCTTGCTCTTTATTAAGCTGCTTAATCTTTGTCTAGAGATTCTTTATGTGAGGTTGTACCTTGTAACTACAATGTGGTATAGCTAGTAAAGTATAAATTAAACTTTCATTATTCAGATAGGACTTAATTTTAATTGACTTTCCAATTTACTTTTATCATCAAATTTGCTTTTTTCTCTTGGTATTCTTAGTTTAAACTAAACATAGGTAGGCTCATATGCTAATTTCTAAGCCTTTGAGGGCTGCCTCTTATCACAGGCTTTTTAAATCTCTTTTCAACACAAAGAGACAGAAAGTGCACGTGGGCTATATAGATAACACTGTGCTCAGGCACAGAAAGTTATTTAAGATCTAGCACAAAACAATTCTAAATGCAAGACAATAGATAATAAACAGTCACAGTCATGTGATCAGGGGGCTGGAAGAAGGTTCCTAGATACAAGGTAATCACAAAGGTAAAAAGTACATTAATATAACTGTGTTGGTTATGCAAAACTGGGGAATGGGTAATAAAGGGATTATCTATCTTTTAAAACAATAAGAATTCTATGGTTGACTGTCCCTTTAATCTTGAAGTACTGTCTGATTTTGTTATACTAAGTTTGGTTATACCTTCAATGCATTTTAGTTTGAGCCAATAACCCTTACAAATCTCAGAATACTATGGAATATAACCTGCATGCAAGTATATATTACCCTAGGAATCTAGCCACAGTCTTTACAACAAGGGGCTTTCTAGTTAAATTACTATACTCTCTTAAATAGCCCTGGGGAACTATTGTCAATACTCTGCCTATGCCCAATAGTATATTTGCCTAAATTATTTGCTTATTCTTCCTCTCCCGCTGATTGAGTCTGGTTCCTTAAAATTGCCCACATGGGTCATATCGATATAGTACTATATATAACTCCCAAACTGCCCGATTGGCTCCTTATATTTCTACCCCTCCACACACACTAATGTACTCTGGCTCTCCTAATTGTGTCCAGAGGTTAACTTTGCGGTTTCCTTAGCAAATACTTCGACAATACCTATACTTTTATATGTAAACCATGTGGAGATTATTTCTCTAAACTCATAAAAAAATGTCAGTTATATACCAGGTTAATGTGTAGCATGTTTAGCATTTACTATTTCAACACAGAAAGTTTTTTTTAGCTATGAGAACACAACAAGAACTGCAAAACTACGGTGTTACACCTAAGTATTGTAATATTAATCTTCTGTTCTCTGGTACTACCTACATTTGCATGTCCTATTGATAAGTATATGTTACAAGTCTCACATTTGTGCGCTGTTCTATATGGCTACTGTTGTAATGCTATGCAATAAGAAATCTCAATAAAAACAAAATACAGTGATACCACTCACATCGCAGACTGCTAATGTGTTTCGGCGGTTAACCCACACTCATAGTTAGTTGAGAGTTATAATAAATGGAGATGCCTCTAAACTCTTAACCTTCACCTCTCGGCACACAGAATGAGTTCCAGAATACTAAAGTCACAAAAACACATTCAAAACATTACAGAAAAAATAATTAAAACAAAATTAAAACTCCTTTTATAAAACAGTCCACTCTTACAAATGTAGAAAGGAGAACTTGAAGCCAGGTAAGTAGAAATAAAAGAAAAAAAACAAAAACAACTCAACCTCGTCAGCTTTGAAATAACGCAACATGAGAGCAAGACAAGATATTTCACTATAGTCTTTATAAATTCAGCGTTCTTGGCTAAGGAGTAGGTGACATATTCCGAGCACACATATAGAATGACATGGAATGTCCATGACCAGCCTGTGAGTTCTATCCAGTGAGATTACTGTACTATAACAAAACAGATTACACAAACCATTTGGCTAGCACGTTTCTTAAGAATTGTAATTAAAGGGACAGTACACTGTAAAATTGTTTTTCCATAAATGTATTTTAAATGACTTGTTATACCAACTGCAGAGTATAAAATATTTGAGAAATTGCATTTTCGGGTTTATTTGTGTATATGAAGTAGCTGATTTTGTGCTTTGAAACCACAGCCTATTACAATGGGTTGAGCTTCAGGTAATATCAGATCTCATTACGTTATCACTTTTATGTACACAGACTTGCTTCCTTATCTTATATTTGTCTGGAACACCAAAGCTCAATACATAGAGAGAACAATGGAAAATTATCATTTTATTACTTAACTATCATGCCCTCACTGAGGGTTTAATCTCTTCTGCTGGCTGTGTTTACTTAGGCTTGTCAATAGCATATACGCAAGTATCAAAACTTTCAGTATAGGTTGGGAAACCACAAGCTAAATCAGCTATTTCAAATGCTGAAATAGGAGTAAAGGAGCCACTTGCAACCAATTTAATACACTCTAACAGGTAAAAAGGATCATTGGGAATAATTTCAAGGGGAGAAAGTTTTTGGGTGAACTGTCCCTTTAAGTCATCCTTGTTTCATGTGCGACATTTCATGTATTGTGCTCCTCGTACAACTAAAACTAAAGAAGTTTAAAGGTCATAAAAGTTGAAAAAAGACATGCTTTTAATTTGTTAGAGCATGTCATTTTATGGCTATCCAGCCGACACTACTATGTGTTTAACTCCCTCAAAAGGGTTAAACACACAGTAGAAGTACCGCTCAGGACACGCAGAGTGCAGCTGATCCCGAGTGAAACCTGCAGCTGATCCAATCAGCAGCACTGGTCGCACCACTCATACATTTAATGACATGGTCTAACAAACTAGAGTATGTCATTTTTTGACTATTGTGGCCCTTTAATGACAGGAACTCTCACTAGGAAAATGCTGGAAAAGATTGGTGAAATGATGCTTAATGAATCTCGAACATAACCTTTACACTGGCAACCATCTATTAATCAAGCCCATTGTGTGCTAATTAGTTTCTGCTTGCTTTATTATACAGTTCATGCAGATAGAAAAGCATCCTACAATAACCCAGCAATTCAATTTGTTATATCAAAATCTGTTGTGTCCCATCCTGTTAAAATACCTCTAGATTTCTTATTTCACTGAAATGATGAGAGGCTCCCGCACATCTGTAAACAGACTGCATGAAATAACAGCATATGCAAAGGTTTTCTGCACTGAAGAACTCTCTGTATTTTTAGGGTACTATGTTAGAAATCGTCAGTGACAAGACCCGCAAGATTCTCCAAATCATTGTTTTAGTACCTAAAGGAGTCAACAGCCAAACATTTGCACTGCAGACTATTTTGTTTTCCACATTCTGTGCACTAGGACCGTTCAATTGGAAAATGTGGGCAAAATTGGAATTCAAATTGCCAGTAATGTTTTGTTATAAAAACAAAAAAACTAGAAATCTCAAGGCAAGTAGAGGATATTGATTGTACTAAAATTTACCAACACTCTATATTTTTCAGGCCCTTGTAGATCCTAATTAATGTATGGAAATGTTATTCTACAGTACATGTGTACATTTATATTAAAACAGACTGTTAAATGTAAAAGGCTGCTGTATACAATTATTATATCTTGTGAAGAGGACTTGGCAGTGAGCTTATTGCTTTGTGCCAAAGGGCTAATTACTGTACTTCAGAGATTTGAATGCTGTTTTACTTACTCCAGCCTGACTGACACCCCTTAGCAAAAGCTTTTTTTTACTTTTTTTAAAGTGACACACCAGGCAGTTCATCCAATCACTATCCATACCTCCCGCTTCATTACTTTCTCGGCTTAAGCAACAACTGTCATATAACAGCCATTGAGGCAAATGTGCTTGCATTTGTGATAATGGCTCTGACTTCTAATTTCTTACCACCAAGCTAGTCACTTTTAAAAATAAACCTTTTAACTGAAGGGTGGTTTTAGTATATTATATTGGACCTATGACAAGTAAAATATATATTTTAATGGAGTTTTTTTTAAATGTTACTGTCACTTTAACAATAAAATTAATATTCACTAAGAAATTATGACAACCCCCTCATTAGTACCACCCTCAATTCTTGGTTTGAAACCTTGTTAAGATGTAGACTTACCTCCTATAAATAAACTCACTATACAAGAAAAAGTGAATACATTTGAAGAATGCCCTAGTAGTTTAGAAACATTGCCCAGTGCAATGTAACTATTTTAAGGGCAAAATGTATTAAATGGACACTGAACCCAAAGTTTTCCTTTCGTGATTCAGATAGAGCATGACATTTTAACTTTCTAATTTATTCCTATTATCAAATTTTCTTCATTTTCTTGGTATCTTTATTTGAAATGCAAGAATGTAAGTTTAGATGCAGGCCCATTTTTGGTGAACAACCTGGGTTGTTCTTGCTGATTGGTGGATAAATTCATCCACCAACAAAAAAGTGCTGTCCAAGGTCTGAACCAAAAATAAAAAAAGCTTACATGCTTTCTTTTTCAAATAAAGATAGTAAGATAATGAAGAAAAAATAATAATATGAGTAAATTAGAAAGTTGCTTAAATTTGCATTTTCTATCTGAATCACAAAAGAAAAAAATGTGGGTTCAGTGTCCCTTTAAGCTGTACTCTGAGTTTTTGAGACTTTGTGTAGCAGGCTCGCTCGTGCCATACATTTAAGAAGCATAAACTGCTACTTTTGCCTCTCTGTCACCTCAGAAGTGGTAAGATCAGTCACCCCAGACAATTGCTCTTTTAAGGTGATTACATGCCATTCTCTTGAGCAATTGTAATGTTACTTTTAGCCACACAATGCAGCATGGCAAGTGCCGATTGTAGAAGAACAGGTTCTCTAGTTGTGAATCTGTGGCACCAGCAGTCATGATAAATTTTGCTCTAAATGTTCTTATAAAACAGCCAACTACTAGGGTAAGAGCTCTACCTTAAATTTTAGATCAACTCATGCAGTACAATACTGTATTAACACTGCTGTATGCACCTCATTATCTAGAGGTGAGGTTAGCTTGTCCGAGACAAACTGCTTCTGGGCAAAGCACTTTCTGCAGCAAGAGAAGGGAAAGAGAAGTGATTCACAGGCTAATGACCTCAAACAGAAACAATTTCTGGTGATTATTCTGAAATATTCTTTAAAGGGCCCTTTTTCCCTTTTTCTAAATGCTCTGTCTGCCTTTGATCAATCCCTCTATATCCCTCAGGCAAACTTCCCCTGATTTATTGGGCTGTTATATCACAGACACCAAAATTATCTCCTTCTTCAAAGAGCTGGGAAAATGGACTGGTTATAGACAATTGTTCTAGCACTAATAATAACTGTTGATAAAAAAAACCATTTTAGATAAACAGATATATGAAAATCATACATGCAATTTACAAATCGTGTTTAAAACTTTATAGAAAAGCAATATGTTAGAAACTGTAGTTATTTATTTGACAAATCGCTTACATTTAACAGAAACACTTTTCTATTTATCAAGCTATAAACCAGAACTTAAAAGGAAATAATAATTATGATACAACTATTAATGGTAATTTTGGTTATTGATAGTGTTTTTGTACAGACAAGCTCATGGTATGTTCAAACATTGTATTAAAGAAACATTAAATTCAACACTTAATCTTCCTGAAAAATGTTTAAATAAAACAACATTGTGTTATAAATTTATTATTTATTTTGTCTGCTTTCACTGTAAAATACCTCTCAAAAGTGTGTTTGTTATACTTCCACCAGAGAGCGCTTCCATCATAGGTATGATGAGATGTACCTAAACCTACAACATTATGTATATGTGCAGTGATTGGTTAGCATGTGTATTTATTTACATCTGTCCCTAATAACCGAAATTGCCCCAAACATACTAATAAAAATGGCAACATGTACAAAAATGGTGGCTTATTGGCATCAGCAGATCAACTGGGAAGTATCCTTAGAAATAGGAAGCAAACATTTGGGTGCAATTTGCCCCCTCCTGATACGAATGGTTATATCCCTGAACTGCTTTTCTTTTGCAAAGACTTCTTAAAATAATGACAGTATAAAATTATTTTTAAAAATGTATTTTGCATTGCTGATATACGCTGTGAGTTTCATGTCCTTTTAATGAATAAGAATGAACCATGATGCAAAAAAAAAAGGCTTAAAGGGACACTGAACCCAATTTTTTTCTTTTGGGATTCATATAGAGCATGCAATTTTAAGCAACTTTCTAGTTTACTCCTATTATGATTTTTTCTTCGTTCTCTTGCTATCAGCAAGGACAACCCAGGTTGTTCACCAAAAATGGGCCGGCATCTAAACTTACATTCTTGCTTTTCAAATAAATATACCAAAAGGATAAAGAAAATTTGATAGTAGGAGTAAATTAGAAAGTTGCTTAAAATTGCATGCTCTATGGCCTATGTATCAAATGTCTTGCGGACCTGATCCAACAGTGCGGATCAGGTCCGCAAGACCTCGCTGAATGCGGAGAGCAATACGCTCTCCATATTCAGCATTGCACCAGCAGCTCACAAGAGCCGCTGGTGCAAGCCGCCCCCTGCAGACTCGCGGCCAATGGGCCGCCAGCAGGGAGGTGTCAATTAACCCAATCGTACTCGATCGGGTTGAATTGTGGCGATTCCTGTCCACCTGCTCAGAGCAGGCAGACAGGGTTATGGAGCAGCGGTCTTTAGACTGCTGCTTCATAACTGCTGTTTCTGGCGAGTCTGAAAACTCGCCAGAAACACGGGCCTTCAAGCTCCATTCGGAGCTTGATAAATGGGCCTCTTTATCTGAATCATGAAAGAAAAAAATTGGGTTCAGTGTCCCTTTAAGTATAAGCTCTCAGTGATTGACAGTCCCTTCTTTCGTGGGATTGGTCGCGCGAGTGAAGGGGCGGGCATTACACACTCAATTTGAGAAGCTGTCCGCACGCCTTATAATACATGGGGCTTTGTTTTGAAGGTTTCATTTCTAACATTGATGTAAATTATTATCATAAATATGCATAATATGTGCAGAGGTACCAACAAGCCCAGAGGGACAATGAGATGAAGTTCAATGAATATAGAAATAGGAGATTCCCAGTTTTTGCATGTTGGGTAAGTACATAAACTCTTGCATTTAACTCAATAGGCAAGTTTCACTAAAGCCCTTCTCCAGCATCACTTTTCTATATTATATAAGGCCAGGTATGTTTGTCTGATGCAGTCATGCGCAGTAGAGACTGCAACACGAGACAAACATACCTGGCCGTAAGGAAGGATCAGTCAATGACCGCTGACTGCGCACAAGACAATGCGCAAGACTTCAAAAGGCTGTGAGGATCAGTGTCTGACTGCGCGCGTGACAACCAAGTGCGGCCTTAAGGATTAATGCACGCCGACACACTGCGCTATAAACTAAAACTGAAAGAAAAAAATGCAGACACAAATAAAAGAGAACAGACTATACAGTACTACAACGCCAAGGAAAAAAATAAATAGATCACATAAACAAAAAAGCCACACAAAAAAATTGGAGAGACACAAATAAAAATGAAATAAAACACAGACACAAATAAACACAGAACACATAAAAAGAGGGATAGAGATAAAAGAATTGATGGATAGGGATAGAGGGATAGAGATAAAAGGATATGAATAGAGGGATAGATGGATACAGGGATAGAGGGATAGATGGATAGAGGGTTAGGGATAGAGGGAAAGGGATAGATGGATACAGGGATAGAGGGTTAGGAAAACAGGGATAGATGGATAGAGGGTTGGGGATAGAGGGTTAGGGATAGAGGGTTAGGGATAGAGGGTTAGGGATAGATGGATAGAGGGATAGGGATAGAGGGTTAACGATAGAGGGAAAGGAATAGATGGATACAGGGATAGGGATAGATGGATAGAGGGAAAGGGGTAGATGGATACAGGGAAAGGGATAGATGGATAGAGGGAAAGGGATAGATGGATAGAGGGAAAGGGATAGATGGATACAGGGATAGGGATAGATGGATAGAGGGAAAGGGGTAGATGGATAGAGGGAAAGGGATAGATGGATACAGGGATAGGGATAGATGGATAGAGGGAAAGGGATAGATGGATACAGGGATAGGGATAGATGGATACAGGGATAGATGGATAGAGGGAAAGGGGTAGATGGATACAGGGATAGGGATAGATGGATAGAGGGAAAGGGATAGATGGATACAGGGATAGGGATAGATGGATAGAGGGAAAGGGATAGATGGATACAGGGATAGGGATAGATGGATAGAGGGAAAGGGATAGATGGATAGAGGGAAAGGGATAGATGGATACAGGGATAGATGGATAGAGGGAAAGGGGTAGATGGATACAGGGATAGGGATAGATGGATAGAGGGAAAGGGGTAGATGGATACAGGGAAAGGGATAGATGGATAGAGGGAAAGGGATAGATGGATACAGGGATAGGGATAGATGGATAGAGGAATAGGGATATAGTTATAGGAATAGAGATAGAGGGATAGGGATAGATGGATAGAAGGATAGGGATAGAGATAGAGGGATTGATGGATAGAGGGATAGGGATAGAGGGATAGGGATAGAGGGATAGGGATAGAAATAGAGGGATAGATGGATAGCGGGATAAGGAAAGAGGTATAGATAGATATAGAGATAATGAGATAGATGGATAGAGGGAGAGAGATACTGTATGTCTCCTAAGAGGTATATTTCTTTCCTTACACATTTTGGCCCGTGTACACGAGCTTTAACACTAGTTTCCTATATTATTCTAGGTAGTGGATTCATTGAAGAAGGCAAAGCATCAGGATTGGTGACTGTACCCTGTGCATGCTAGGGCCCCTATTTAAGAAAGTCTGGCGGACCTGATCCGACAGTGCGGATCAGGTCCGCCAGACCTCGCTGAATACGGCGAGCAATATGCTCGCCGTATTCAGCATTGCACCAGCAGCTCACAAGAGCTGCTGGTGCAACGCCGCCCCCTGCAGACTCGCGGCCAATGGGCCGCCAGCAGGGAGGTGTCAATCAACCCGATCGTACTTGATCGGGTTGATTTCCGGTGATGTCTGTCCGTCTGCTCAGAGCAGGCGGACAGGTTATAGAGCAGCGGTCTTTGTGACCGTTGCTTCATAACTGCTGTTTCTGGCGAGCCTGCAGGCTCGCCAGAAACACGGGGCATCAAGCTCCATTTGGAGCTTGATAGATAGGCCCCTAGGTGTGTTAAGGGTCATCACCACTGGTGTGCATGAATGCTGCATTCAGATTACAAACCTCTTCCTATAGGATAAAGGTTACCCATGGTTGCTCTATCAATTGGCAAATCAGACAGGTGTCCCATTGATTGAGGATGCATCTTGGAATTTATGGTTGTCTGCAGAAATGTTTCAAGTGGGGGCACATTATATACATCAATATATAAATTCACCAATACAGATTAAAATGAGGCAGTGAAATAGGTCTTATATAGGGTATGAAAAAAATGATCAGCCAAAAAAATGTTGAGCCCCAGTGCAGTTTTTTTCAGACCCTGACTTTGGCATCAATTGTACAAACTCATCTCTGTTTTTTCCTCCCCAAATATCGTTACAGAATTTATTTTCCTAGTTTAAATGTGTTGTACATTTTTATATTCAGCACATTAAAGGGACATGAAACCCATTTTTTTTCTCATGATTTAGAAAGAACATGCAATTTTAAACAACTTTCTAATTTACTTCTATTATCTAATTTGCTTAATTCTCTTGATATACTTTGCTAAAAAGCATATCTAGATAGGCTCAGTAGCTGCTTATTGGATGTTGCACATAGATGTCTCGTGTGATTGGCTCACCCATGTACATTGCTATTTCTTCAACAAAGGCTATCTAATGAATTAAGCAAATTACATAATAGAAGTAAACTGGAATGTTGTTTAAAATTGTATTCTCTACTTGAATCATGAAATCATTTTTTGGGGTTTAGTGTTCCTTTAAGGTGCAAAGGTGCTTTTCAAAACAACTTACTCTTTTTCTAGGAGCCTGTTCAAAACTGGTACACCTCTTGCAGTCACCTTTATTGACTGATACAAAGGAAATAGACAATTGTAACCTCCTTCCCTTTTAGTATACAGTAAAGAAGAGCAATATGCATGTTTGGAGCCGCTAATGCAAATACATATTGAACGCTTAATCCTTGATGTAATCTGAAAACAGCACCCTTCACCTAAAGCAAAACGTACATCATCTACTCTAAAATACTCTGCAATTCTTCAACCTGCTACCTACAGTGAGTACACTAGTACAGTTTCATATTAAGGAATGCAAGTGAATTGAAAGAAATGGGAAGAATTTATACAAATGCTGCAAGCCATGTGTCTGAAATGTTAATAACAAGAGCGATACAAAGCTCTAGAGGTTGCTCCTGTCTATGTGAACACTTCTGATCACTGATGGGGAGTGTAGCTGTCAACAAATATGGTGGAAATAATGACAAGCAATTAGTATTTTTGCTCTTCCTGTCAGCCAGTAATGGGATCATAGCTTCTGCAATATATATTGTATATATACTGACTTTTGCATATCATAGTAGAAAAAAAAAAATGCTGATAATTATACATTTCAGACTTCAGAACTGGGTATAACTTTTTTATCTGACCTGGCTTTGAACATGCAAGTTAACCTACTTTTGTAAGGAACATCAGTGCAAAACTTGTAGCCTAATAGCTATCAAAATTAGAGCTAGCCCGAAGATGGTGCAAATCTTGTTTCACAGTACAGCAACATTTTCTCTTCAATTGCAAGCTTCAGTTTTAGCAGAATGCTAAGGAGAATTCTAATGTAAACATTACTTGCTCAGAATTATAATATTACATTGTTATTATTTATTATTATACGATTCTGGCCTAGACTACAAATGGAGCGCAATCAATTGAGTCAGGGTGCATTATTCTTTGTGTAACCTTGCGCTAAGAATAGCTCAAAATCTGGTATTACAGGTGGATGATGAAAAAGGTTTACCAGAGAATCGTAACACAGCCAGCATTTTTTTTAGTGTGCCCTATATTTTAATGGATAATACCGGGAACTTTATCATATATTATATGTGTGTGTGTGCAGTGTGCAGTGTTTGTAACTTCAATAGAAAACCATAGAATAAATATATATAAAGAACTCCACTTTCTGAGTGAAGGTTTAGCGCACCTCCAGTTTAGAGCACCTTTGGCTTAGCGCTTGAGCAATAGCTGACATTTTTCAATGAGCCCCCATGGATGTCTTATGTAAGGGAATACGAGCATCAACGCTATCCAACATGCAGATGTTAACACGCCCTAGAATTTTGTTTGAGTACTAAAATATTACTTTCAACTTGTAATAAGAATTCAACAATAAAAGAGCTATTGACTTCTAAACTCAACATGAATTATGAATATTTCACATTCCAATGTTCGTCACGTAGATGAATATGTTCTATTTATTCCTAAATAAATGTTTCTTTATATGTTTGATCACTCTCTCTTTGTGTCAATTATATGTTTCCAGGTTTAACCACAAAATAAATATCCAGGATAGGACCTCACAGGACCGGCCACCTCCTCACAAATGAGACCCCCTCATAGGCTCTCTTGGATACAAAACAAGTGTTCATTATCACATAAAATCCATGATGTTTCAGTTCCAGCACAAACCTTTCTCAAATGGAACAAACAGACAGCAACGTTCCTATGTTCTTTTTTTTTTAAATAATATTTATCAAACAGTGTGATTATGAGTGTAACTGTAAATTTATTTTTTATGTGTTTTGTGTCACTTTTTGTCTTGCTTTACAGTTAACCAGAGCTCTGAAGTCGCGATAACCCGACCTACTTAGCTTGGTCACGATATCCATTGAAAGTAATGAGTGCTTTTGTCAGCTGAGCTAAACCTTCTCCGATAAATCTAATTTATCATGGACTTGTAATATCAAGTTAATTTTAGCGAGGTCCAGCGATAAAGCTTATTGTGTCCCACGCTAGCATTAGTGCGTCACTAATCAGTGCCAATAACGCTATAGTTTTTTCACTCCGCTTGTAATCAAGCCCTAGTAAAGTTCCACAAAACAGCTGCAAGCAGTGATTGGTAGCTACATGGGACTACCATTTCTGATTGGTTGTGTTCTGCCTTACAATTTCTCAGTGGGACTTTTGCACTGATTATTTATTCATTTTTAAAATTACAAAATGTGACATTTTTGTTTAAGTTTTTAGGATATAGATGGCGCAGGTCCTGTATATATCAATCTTTGTGTGGAGATGTCACTGGAGACAAAAAGACTTGACTTGATGCATGTATATATACCAATTGATATGAGTGCAGTATACTCACTCTAAAAGATTTTCAGTGTCAGATGATCAGGAAGGAATCCCTCAATAGATGGTACACGTCCAAGTCCTTAAAATCCAAGGTTCGGCAATGTCACAGCAAGAACAGCAAGAGTAGTGGTATAGTTTAAAAAAGACAAAACATTTATTAATAGCTCAACGCGTTTCAACGATTAGATCGTCTTTCTCAAGAGCAGAATTAAAAAAGAATAAAAGTTTGCTGTACTGTGACTCGTATCCTCAGTTTAAATACAGGTGTCAGAAGTTTTTAATTTGTTATGAATATCTCTGTAAATAGGAACATATTTTACCTCAAAATTTCACCTCACCAGGTCAAGTGCTCTGTGAGCAGTTATTCTTCAGCTACTCTTTTTACTGTCATCTGCATGGTGAAAATAAAAAAAAGAGTAATTTAGTGCTGAACACACTCAGCTTTACTGTGAACTTGTGGGATTTTTCAATAATCTCATGAGATTTCATAGCACATTTCCTTAAACCAAGAAGGCAAATAAAGTGACTGTGCCTACACATGTCAGATGCTTGCTCGATTGCAAGTCTTAGGACAAGAATCCTGATTGGATGCTTAAAGTCCCTTTACAATAGGATGTGGCTAAATTTTAAAGTAAAGTAGCTTCCTTTTTTACATAGTGATGTTCATGTAATATTTTCTAGTTAAAGTGATGGTAAATTTGTATCTATTGCAAAACATATTCTAGATCCTCTTACCTTAACTAGCACATCAATGTGCTTATATATAAAAAAAAAACATCTTTTCACTTAGTAATTGCGATTTTATTTCAGTAACCGTACAGTGTAATAATCAGCCTCTCTCTACATTTTTCACAGGGGCAGCTTTGATTGACATAAGTTTTAGCCAATCATCAGCTCACCATGCGCCCCATGTGAAATAGGACCTGCACGCTCCCGTGCTCTGAACTAACTCATTGCTATGGAATGCGCATGCGCAATTCTTACGCTACTTGCGCATTTCTAAATGAGAATCCTCAGCTAACATTTACTTACATCGGATGCTATCTTTATGTAACCCGGAGCTGAGGATTCTCATTTAGAAATGCGCAAGTAGCGTAAGAATTGCGCATGCGCATTTCATAGCAATGAGTTAGTTCAGAGCACGGGAGCGTGCAGGTCCTATTTCACATGGGGTGCATGGTGAGCTGATGATTGGCTAAATATGTCAATCAAAGCTGCCCCTGTGAAAAATTTAGAGAGAGGCTGATTATTACACTGTACGGTTACTGAAATAAAATTGCAATTACTAAGTCAAAATATGTTTTTTTTTTATATAAGCACATCGATGTGCTAGTTCAGGTAAGAGGATCTAGAATATGTTTTGCAATAGATACGAATTTACCATCACTTTAACATTTTACAGATATGCTGCAGCTTCATCACTTTCAAATGTATCAGCATTTGAGTGACATCCCTTTAAATGGGTAGCATCTTTCTTTCTCTTAAAGGGTTAGAAATCTTTAATTTTAAAACATTATGAAAGATATTATGCTAGATTAAAACCTAACATTTCTTACCTTGAAACGAAGCTTTAATATTTAGTAAAATTATGTTTTAATTTTCCTTGTAAACGGCCGTAATGACCGCCCATAAATGTAGGCTGTATTTACACATAATGTATGCCATTCCCTCCTCCAATTGCGCTACAGCACTGATCCCCTAATTAGCATATTTACCTAACAGCAGTAGTAGACTTCTTATATTACATTTAGAGGAAGCATTTTGTGCAGAGCTTGATGTAAAAAAAAAAAAATTCTATTTCTAGTTGGAAGTGCTCTGGTGTGCCACTCCCACTCCTATCTCACGCACCTCTTGGTCGGCATCGAGGTGATGATATCCCGGCAGCTGAAAATCCAGGAGAGAGCATAGATATGCGCATGCTTTGCTTAAAGTTAGTGTAAATGCGCATGCGGGGACGCCATCATAGTTCTACCTAAGTAGAACGCTGTAATTAGACTGCATAATGTACACAAAAAAGGGTTTGGCAGAATTGATATTTTCAGTTCCAATTTTCAGGAAAACGGTACAAGTTAGCTAATAGGTGTTATTTGATGACTTGAACAACTAAATATGATATTTTAAAAAAAAAAAAAATTTGGGGGGGGGCGTTTACTATAACTTTAATTTTCCCTACATTATCATACATTTCATTGGTCTAACATAAGAGTTGTGCTGCCCGTTTGAAGATTTAAGAGCCTGAGGCAAAGTGTGTGCCTGTCACTGGTGTGGCAAAAGTGGCAGAAGTCAATGATGAGACAAAATAGGCATACGTAGTCTGCTATAGTGACTTAGTCATTGCTTGTAGCTCTACGGTTAAAGTACAATCTAAGTTTAGTTATATAGATATATCATTATATTTTAAGCAGAAGACTGAGAAAATACAATATAAGTTAATACATTCTCCTTTTTACATGAAGGTTTCTTACTTCTACCAACTATAACATAATAGCTATCAAATTTCTTCCCTATCCAACGACAATATCCCAGCACATATTAATTGTATATTGTTAGCAACTGCTTTTGAATTTCAATAATTTAGCCCACTTACCTCTAAGCATTGCAGACTCACTGCAAATGATTTGTTTACTTATTTTAGATTTCAGTTATTACTTACATTATATATAGAATAACAACTATCACCAATGCTTCACTGAATTTCACCCAGAGAACCTTAACAAATAACAAATATTTCTAGGAAACTTGCTCTCTATTATTTGACATTTAAAATATGCTAATTAATCAGATATTAAAATATTTTTCCTTTCGTAATACATTGTATCGCATTCCAAACTGATAACATTCTATCTATAATTGTCATCTCCAACACTGCACATAATGTTTTATGTAAGATCTCCTTAATGAGCTATAAAGCATCAGTAACACTCTATATATTTGCTGCTTTAAACTATTTGACTAGATTAAGTACATTTTTAAGTTATATTTCCAGATGTAATTATGAATAAATCAGGCATAATTTATTGTGATACATTGCTTCATTACTCCATTTACGTCATAGCAGATTTGTGATATACAGCACTAGGTTGACATATTGAGTAGAGAGCTGAATCCTTCTATAATTGCAGATGAATTATTTGATACCTGTGTATAAATTCTATTCCAGACAAATGAATCTGAACATACACTTCACAGACTGCTACATGTTTTGCAGTGTGTTTTTGGGCCCTCTGGCATTACAGGTTTGAAGGTGATCACCAAATACAGATTAAGGGGAAATACCTGTAATTTGTTGTAAAAGGAGAAACTAAGTGTGCTGTGTAATTTGCAGATCAGTATGTAACTACTTACAACAGGCACTTGCATGCTTTCTATGATCTTTTTTTGACAAAGTTATCATACTAAGTCCAGTCTACCTGCAGGCAAGTAATAAAAATGAGATGCAAGGTACCTGTTAAAGTCATCACGTGGTATAATAAAAAAACAAGGCAAGTGATATTTAAAAAGTAGGCAGTTCTTGAAGGGAGTGTCAATGACAGGAATAAAGGAATCTTAGATAGCTCTAAACCTTTAAAAGCACTTTTTCTGCCTTGGAAATTCAGACACCGAAACTTAAACTATCAAAGATCTGAATCAGTAGCAGCTGCTATGAGCCTTACTGAGTCAGACTTCTCAGAAGATGAGCATGAGCTCAGTGGTGAACAGGATGCTAGCAGTGATCAATCCTTGGAGACATTCCAAGGGCAAGAGAGTGGGAGTGAGGTAGAGGAAGCAAAACCCAAGAAACGAAACAGACCAGTGAGGTCCAAGGCTAGAAGGATAGCAGCCAATGTCAGAGAACGAAAGAGAATCTTGGACTACAATCAAGCTTTCAATTCCCTGAGGTTGGTCCTGAAGCATGACTTGAGTGGCAAGAGGTTATCCAAGATAGCAACCTTAAAGAGGGCGATCAACAGGATATCATCACTATCCATGCTCTTGCACTCAAGCCCTCCACAGAAATGTCACTTGCAATGTGACCAGCACAGTTATCCAGAGATAAAGGACAGCTGTTCTCAGTCCTTTATGATGCCAACACAGACACATCAAACTATACCGTCCAATACCAGCTATGGAGATATTGCCCATCTACAGCAACACAATTCTCCTCACTACTCCAGACTCTCACCAGAGACTCCTTATTTCCATTGCCAATATGGGAGCCCAACGGACGACGATTTGATGCCCAGCTCTGCTTACTACACCCATGGGAATTACAACATTGGTATTAGGAATACCTGCTTCCAGAATCATATAGACAACCTTA
>NC_069501.1:216204129-216214129 GCF_027579735.1 Bombina bombina
ACGGATGATGGGAGGGACAAGGCAGGATTAAGCGGAAGGAACCACTGCCTGAAGAACCTTTCTCCCAAAAACAGCCTCCGAAGAAGCAAAAGTATAAAATTTGGAAAATGTGTGAAGCGAAGACCAAGTCGCGGCCTTGCAAATCTGTTCAACAGAGGCCTCATTTTTAAAGGCCCAGGTGGAAGCCACAGCTCTAGTGGAATGAGCTGTAATTCTTTCAGGGGGCTGCTGTCCAGCAGTCTCATAGGCTAGGCGTATTATGCTCCGAAGCCAAAAGGAAAGAGAGGTTGCCGAAGCTTTTTGACCTCTCCTCTGTCCAGAGTAAACGACAAACAGGGTAAATGTTTGACGAAAATCTTTAGTAGCTTGTAAGTAAAACTTCAAGGCACGGACTACGTCCAGATTATGTAAAAGACGTTCCTTCTTTGAAGAAGGATTAGGACACAATGATGGAACAACAATCTCTTGATTGATATTCTTGTTAGAAACCACCTTAGGTAAATACCCAGGTTTGGTACGCAGGACTACCTTATCTGCATGAAAAATCAGATAAGGAGAATCACATTGTAAGGCAGATAGGTCAGAGACTCTCCGAGCCAAGGAAATAGCCATCAAAAACAGAACTTTCCAAGATAAAAGTTTAATATCAATGGAATGAAGGAGTTCAAACTGAACTCCTTGAAGAACTTTAAGAACCAAGTTTAAGCTCCACGGGGGAGCAACAGTTTTAAACACAGGCTTAATTCTAACCAAAGCCTGGCAAAATGCCTGGACGTCTGGAACCTCTGCCAGACGCTTGTGCAAAAGAATAGACAGAGCAGAAATCTGTCCCTTTAAGGAACTAGCTGATAATCCTTTGTCCAAGCCCTCTTGGAGAAAAGACAATATTCTAGGAATCCTAACCTTACTCCATGAGTAATTCTTGGATTCACACCAATAAAGATATTTACTCCATATCTTGTGGTAGATTTTCCTGGTAACAGGCTTTCGTGCCTGTATTAAAGTATCAATGACTGACTCAGAGAAGCCACGCTTTGATAGAATCAAGCGTTCAATCTCCATGCAGTCAGTCTCAGAGAAATTAGATTTGGATGATTGAAAGGACCAGAAGGTCCTGTCTTAGAGGTAGAGTCCATGGTGGAAAGGATGACATGTCCACTAGGTCTGCATACCAAGTCCTGCGTGGCCACGCAGGTGCTATCAGAATCACCGATGCTCTCTCCTGTTTGATTTTGGCAATCAGTCGAGGGAGCAGAGGAAACGGTGGAAACACATAAGCCAGGTTGAAGAACCAAGGCGCTGCTAGAGCATCTATCAGCGTCGCTTCTAGGTCCCTGGACCTGGATCCGTAACAAGGAAGCTTGGCGTTCTGGCGAGACGCCATGAGATCCAACTCTGGTTTGCCCCAACGATGAATCAACTGAGCAAACACCTCCAGATGGAGTTCCCACTCCCCCGGATGGAAAGTCCGCCTCCCAGTTCTCCACGCCTGGGATATGGATTGCTGATAGGTGGCAAGGGTGGTACTCTGCCCAGCGAATTATTTTTGAGACTTCTAACATCGCTAGGGAACTCCTGGTTCCCCCTTGATGGTTGATGTAAGCCACAGTCGTGATGTTGTCCGACTGAAATCTGATGAACCTCAGTGTTGCTAACTGAGGCCAAACCAGAAGAGCATTGAATATCGCTCTTAACTCCAGAATATTTATTGGAAGGAGTTTCTCCTCCTGAGTCCTGTGCCTTCAGGGAATTCCAGACTGCACCCCAACCTAGAAGGCTGGCATCTGTTGTTACAATTGTCCAATCTGGCCTGCAAAAGGTCATACCCTTGGACAGGTGTACCCAAGACAACCACCAGAGAAGAGAATCTCTGGTCTCTTGATCCAGATTTAGCAGAGGGGACAAATCTGTGTAATCCCCATTCCACTGACTCAGCATGCATAATTGCAGCGGTCTGAGATGAAGGCGCGCAAATGGCACTATGTCCATTGCCGCTACCATTAAGCCGATTACCTCCATACACTGAGCTACCGAAGGGCGCGGAATGGAGTGAACACGGCAAGCATTTAGAAGTTTTGATAACCTGGACTCCGTCAGATAAATTTTAATTTCTACAGAATCTATAAGAGTCCCTAAGAAGGAGACTCTTGTGAGTGGGGATAGAGAACTCTTTTCCTCGTTCACTTTCCACCCGTGCGACCTCAGAAATGCCAGAACTATCTCTGTATGAGACTTGGCAACTTGAAAGCTTGACGCCTGTATCAGGATGTCGTCTAGATACGGAGCCACCGCTATGCCTCGCAGTCTTAGAACCGCCAGAAGTGAGCCCAGAACCTTTGTAAAGATTCTCGGGGCTGTAGCCAACCCGAAGGGAAGAGCTACAAATTGGTAATGCCTGTCTAGAAAGGCAAACCTTAGAAACCGATGATGATCTTTGCGAATCGGTATGTGAAGGTAGGCATCCTTTAAGTCCACTGTGGTCATGTACTGACCTTCTTGGATCATGGGTAGGATGGTCCGAATAGTTTCCATTTTGAAAGATGGAACTCTGAGGAATTTGTTTAAGATCTTTAGATCCAAAATTGGTCTGAAGGTTCCCTCTTTTATGGGAACCACAAACAGATTCGAATAAAAACCCTGTCCTTGTTCCGTCCGCGGAACTGGATGGATCACTCCCATAACTAGGAGGTCTTGCACACAGCGTAGGAATGCCTCTTTCTTTATCTGATTTTTAGATAGCCTTGAAAGATGAAATCTCCCTTGTGGAGGGGAAGCTTTGAAGTCCAGAAGATATCCCTGAGATATGATCTCCAATGCCCAGGGATCCCGAACAACTCTTGCCCACGCCTGGGCGAAGAGAGAAAGTCTGCCCCCTACTAGATCCGTCGCCGGATAGGGGGCCGTTCCTTCATGCTGTCTTAGAGACAGCAGCAGGCTTTCTGGCCTGCTTGCCTTTGTTCCAGGACTGGTTAGGTTTCCAGGCCTGCTTAGATTGAGCAAAAGTTCCCTCTTGTTTTGAAGCGGAGGAAGTTGATGCTGCACCTGCCTTGAAATTTCGAAAGGCACGAAAATTAGACTGTTTGGCCTTTGCTTTGGCCCTGTCCTGAGGAAGGGTGTGACCCTTACCTCCAGTAATGTCAGCAATAATTTCCTTCAAACCAGGCCCGAATAACGTCTGCCCCTTGAAAGGAATGTTGAGTAATTTAGACTTCGAAGTCACGTCAGCTGACCAGGATTTAAGCCATAGCGCCCTACACGCTTGGATGGCGAATCCGGAATTCTTAGCCGTTAGTTTAGTCAAATGAACAATGGCATCAGAAACAAATGAGTTAGCTAGCTTAAGTGTTCTAAGCTTGTCAATAATTTCAGTCAATGGAGCTGTATGGATGGCCTCTTCCAGGGCCTCAAACAAGAATGCCGCCGCGGCCGTGACAGGCGCAATGCATGCAAGGGGCTGTAAAATAAAACCTTGTTGAATAAACATTTTCTTAAGGTAACCCTCCAATTTTTTATCCATTGGATCTGAAAAAGCACAACTGTCCTCAACCGGGATAGTAGTACGCTTTGCTAAAGTAGAAACTGCTCCCTCCACCTTAGGGACCGTCTGCCATAAGTCCCGTGTAGTGGCGTCTATTGGAAACATTTTTCTAAATATAGGAGGTGGGGAAAAAGGCACACCCGGTCTATCACACTCCTTGCTAATAATTTCTGTAAGCCTTTTAGGTATAGGAAAAACATCAGTACACACCGGTACCGCATAGTATTTATCCAGCCTACACAATTTCTCTGGTACTGCAACTGTGTTACAGTCATTCAGAGCAGCTAATACCTCCCCAAGCAACACACTGAGGTTCTCAAGCTTAAATTTAAAATTAGAAATCTCTGAATCAGGTTTCCCCGAATCAGAGATGTCACCCACAGACTGAAGCTCTCCGTCCTCATGATCTGCATATTGTGACGCAGTATCAGACATGGCCCTTACAGCATCTGCACGCTCTGTATTTCTCCTAACCCCAGAGCAATCGCGCTTGCCTCTTAATTCAGGCAACCTGGATAATACCTCTGACAGGGTATTATTCATGATTGCAGCCATGTCCTGCAAGGTAATCGCTATGAGCGTCCCTGATGTAATTGGCGCCATATTAGCGTGCATCCCCTGAGCGGGAGGCGAAGGGTCTGACACGTGGGGAGAGTTAGTCGGCATAACTTCCCCCTCGTCAGAATCTTCTGGTGATATTTCTTTTATAGTTAAAGACTGATCTTTACTATTTAAGGTGAAATCAATACATTTAGTACACATTCTCCTATGGGGCTCCACCATGGCTTTCAAACATAATGAACAAGTAGTTTCCTCTGTGTCAGACATGTTTAAACAGACTAGCAATGCGACTAGCAAGCTTGGAAAACACTTTAAACAAGTTTACAAGCAATATAAAAAACGTTACTACACCTTTAAGAAACACAAATTTTGTCAAAATTTGAAATAACAGTGAAAAAAGGTAGTTACACTAACGAAATTTTTACAGTGTATGTAACAAGTTAGCAGAGCATTGCACCCACTTGCAAATGGATGATTAACCCCTTAATACCCAAAATGGAATAATAAAAGACAAAAACGTTTTTGTTTTTTTTTTGTTTGTTTGTTTTTTCAAACAGTCACAACAACTGCCACAGCTCTACTGTGGCTTTTTACCTCCCTCAAAAAAGACTTTGAAGACTTTTGAGCCCTCCAGAGATGTCCTGGATCATGCAGAGGGAAACTGAATGTCTCTGTCAGTATTTTATCTGCACAGAAAAGCACTAAAAAAGGCCCCTCCCACTCATATTACAACAGTGGAAAGCCTAAGGAAACTGTTACTAGGCAAAATTCAAGCCAGCCATGTGGAAAAAAACTAGGCCCCAATAAGTTTTATCACCAAATACATATAAAAACGATTAAACATGCCAGCAAACGTTTTATATTACATTTTTATAAGAGTATGCATCTCTATTAATAAGCCTGATACCAGTAGCTATCACTGCATTTAAGGCTTTACTTACATTAGTTCGGTATCAGCAGCATTTTCTAGCAAATTCCATCCCTAGAAAAATATTAACTGCACATACCTTATTGCAGGAAAACCTGCACGCCATTCCCTTTCTGAAGTTACCTCACTCCTCAGAATATGTGAGAACAGCCATGGATCTTAGTTACTTCTGCTAAGATCATAGAAAACGCAGGCAGATTCTTCTTCTAAATACTGCCTGAGATAAACAGTACACTCCGGCCATATAAAAAAATACCAACCTTTTGATTGAAGAATAAACTAAGTATAAAACACCACACTCCTCTTACGACCTCCATCTTGGTTGAGGGCTTGCAAGAGAATGACTGGATATGACAGTTAGGGGAGGAGCTATATAGCAGCTCTGCTGTGGGTGATCCTCTTGCAACTTCCTGTTGGGAAGGAGAATATCCCATAAGTAATGGATGATCTGTGGACTGGATACACTTAACAAGAGAAAGTATACTTTTCAGCGTAAACGTCAATGCTGCACTTAAACATTATGAACACTGTTGACTACATGATACATTGGAAATTAGTTGGACTCACCACGTTGCTTTCTCACACAAACTCATAAACGATCCTTGAATATATACAGTGCAGGGCAGCTGTCATTTAAACAATATATATATATATATATATATATATATATATATATATATATATATATATATATATATATATATATATATATTTTTTTTTTTTTTTTTTTTTAAAGCAATAATATAGCTATACTACAGGTAGCAGTACCAAGGTAAGAAAAAGGCAGTGTGTGCACTGTTAGGTCCTCAGTGGCCTTGACTATCCTCTAGAAGCAGTTTGTTTAGCAGAATCAACCTCCTTTGTTTTTCTATAGACACAATTAGGATGCATCCATTGTGAACCACAGCATCTAAAAGCTGTTAACCATATGTTTTATAGGTTAAAGTGAGAGTAAATCCTAGCGTTTTTTAAATACTTCATGCTGAAAGTTCCTTTATTTGACTGAAACGTTCGCAACACTGAGCTCCTCAGGCCACCCACGGCAGAACGCTATTTTTCAGTGAGGTGACGTTTCCACCTCTTAGCCAATAGCCGTGCAAGCCAGCTGGCATTATGCTGAAGAGCTAGCACGCTATTGGCTAAAATTACCTCAGTGATAAAATAGCTTTCTTCTGTGGGCTGCCTGAGGCGTTTAGTGAGGGGAACGCCACAAACAAATAAAGGGAACTTTCAGTCATAAAGTATAAAAGACTGAAAGTTCCTTTATTTGTTGCACTGGTAAATTCTAGCATTTCACAAACGCTAGGATGTACTATAACTTGTTTCCAAGGTATATAAATTAATCTTAATATCAAAGCATGTATAATTCTAGGGACAATCATCTTTCATTAAAACAAATGTCCTATTTAATAAAACAATATTTAGAGTCACTTTCATAGAGTAACTGTCTATAGCAATGGCATCATGAAATTAGATGCATAAAAGGCAACAATAAAGGGACAGTCTACAAGAATGTTTATTGTTTAAAAACATATAAAATCACTTTATTACCCATTCCCCAGATTGGCATAACCAACATTGTTATATTAAAATTCTTTTTACCTCTGTAATTACCTTGTATCTAAGCCTCTGCAGGATACCCCCTAATTTAATTTTTTCTTTTACAGACTTGCATTTTAGCCAATCAGTGCTGACTCATACATAACTTTACTGGAGTGAGCACAATGCCATCTATAGCGCTGCAGGATCTGTTGGAGCCCTACAAATAACTAATAATAATAATAATATATGGCAAATGTGAAGCAGCGCTGTCTAGCTGTGAAAACTGTCAAAATGCACTGAGATAAGAGGCAGCCTTCAAGGGTTTAGAAATTAAAATATGAGCCTACAAAGCAAATTTGATGCTAAAAATACATTGGAAAGTTGTTTAAAATTGCATGCCCTATCTGATTATGGAAGTTTATTTTTGACTAGAATGCCCCTTTTAAAGTTAGATTTAAAATACTCTGAGGACTAGATAAATAAGTGCATTAATCAGTTCCCTTTATAGGAGCGGGTTCTGTGAATGTGATTGTACCAGTGATGTAGCACTCTCTGATCATGCACAAGGGACCAATATACATTAAATAAAAAAACTACTACTTTTTAGGGAGTTGACAGATATCCTGCAGGGGCTCTCAGTGTCAAGCAAAGTGTGTCAAATTATGGAGAAACATTACTATTATTTGGTTAACCGCTTAATGACACAAGTCGTACAGGGTATGCCTTACACAAACTGGTCTTTAAAGACCAGCGACGTACCCTGTTCGACTTTGGGGTTGAAAGAGGCTGGAAGCGATCCTGATCGCTTCCAGACGCTTTCCAGTTATTGCAGTGATGCCTCGATATCGAGGCATCACTGCAATAACATTTTTCCCCATCCGATGCAGAGAGAGCCACTCTGTGGCCCTCTCTGCACCGGACATCGATGGCCGCAATCGTTGGTGGGTGGGAGCAGACGAGGGAGGCCATCGATGGCTTGCTGATGTGCAGAGGTGGGCGGGATCGTGCACGGGGTAGCTGGGGGGCGCGCACGGACGCGCGCGTGCACGGGGAGGGAGCGGGTGTGAACCATTACACTATGGAACAATTTGTTTACATTTAGAGGGAGAGAGGGGGAATAAAAATGTTAATATAGTTAATCAAAGTGATATGGGAGGGCGTGGCGGTTTAGTCTTTGGGGGGGAAAAAAATATATATATATATATTTTTTTGTAAGCTGGGTACTGGCAGACAGCTGCCAGTACCCAAGACGGCTCCCAATAATGTAGAGGGGGAGGGTTAGAGAGCTGTTTGGGGGGGGGGGGGGGGGGGGATCAGGGAGGTTTGGGGCTAAAAGGGATCCTACACAGCAGCATATGTAAATATGCTAATAAAATAAAAAACAATAAAAGATACCTTTTATTTTAGTACTGGCAGACTTTCTGTCAGTACTTAAGATGGCGGTGACAATTGTGGGGTGGGGGAGGGAAGGGAGCTGTTTGGGAGGGATCAGGGGGTCTGATGTGTCAGGTGGGAGGCTGATCTCTACACGAAAGCTAAAAATTAACCCTGCAAGCTCCCTACAAGATCCCTAATTAACCCCTTCACTGCTAGACATAATACACTGTGATGTGCAGCGGCATTTAGCAGCCTTCTAATTACCAAAAAGCATTGCCAAAGCCATATATGTCTGCTATTTCTGAACAAAGGGGATCCCAGAGAACCATTTACAACCATTTGTGCCATAATTGCACAAGCTGTTTATAAATAATTTCAGTGAGAAACCTAAAATTGCGAAAAATTTTACGTTTTTTTAAAATTTGATCGCATTTGGCGGTGAAATGGTGGCATTAAATATACCAAAATGGGCCTAGATCAATACTTTGGGTTGTCTACTACACTAAAGCTAAAATTAACTCTACAAGCTCCCTAATTAACCCCTTCACTGCTGGGCATAAAACGTGTGGTGCGCAGTGGCATTTAGCAGCCTTCTAATTACCAAAAAGCAACGCCAAAGCCATATAAGTCTGCCATTTCTAAACAAAGGGGATCCCAGAGAAGCATTTACAACCATTTATGCCATAATTGCACAAGTTGTTTGTAAATAATTTCTGTGAGAAACCTAAAAGTTTGTGAAAAAAATTGTGATAAAGTGAACAATTTTTTTTATTTGATCGCATTTGGCGGTGAAATGGTGGCATGAAATATACCAAAATGGGCCTAGATTAATACTTTGGGATGTCTTCTAAAAAAATATATACATGTCAAGGGATATTCAGGGATTCCTGACAGATATCAGGGTTCCAATGTAACTAGCGCTAAATTTGAAAAAAAAGTGGTTTTGAAATAGCAAAGTGCTACTTGTATTTATTGCCCTATAACTTGCAAAAAAAGGAAAGAACATGTTGTTAACATTGGGTATTTCTAAACTCAGGACAAAATTTAGAAACTATTTAGCATGGTTGTTTTTTGGTGGTTGTAGATGTGTAACAGATTTTGGGGGTCAAAGTTAGAAAAAGTGTTTTTTTTTTTCCATTTTTTCCTCATATTTTATAATATTTTTAATAGTAAATTATAAGATATGATGAAAATAAAGGTATCTTTAGAAAGCCCATTTAGTGGCAAGAAAAACAGTATATAATATGTGTGGGTACAGTAAATGAGTAAGAGGAAAATTACAGCTAAACACAAACACCGCAGAAATGTAAAAATAGCCCTGGTCCTTAAGGGAAAGAAATTGAAAAATGGCCTTGTCCTTAAGGGGTTAAAAAACAAAACTATGATATTGATTTTATGTGTTCAGAGTAATTTATGAATAATGTGGAATTGTTTTGTGTATATATATATATATACACACACTATTATAAACATATATACACACATATATATATATATATATATATATATTTATTATTCACACACATATACATATATATATAGATATATATATCTCCAAATCGTATTGTGTGAGCACTTTCCAAAGTGCTATTTAAATCAAATAAAAGTCTGTAAATGAAAGCACTCACTGGACTTTGGTCGTCTGACAATTTTTCTTTTTATTTGTGATATTTTGGGACCACAAACATCCCTTCCTCTGAAAAGCAGCAAGTGAAAAATGAACAAACATTTAAAGGCCTGTAATGCCCTCCCACTGCAAACTGCCAATCAGGGCAGGCAGTGTGCAAAGAAACAAAATGAAGCAGTGTGCAATGTAACCGTATCAGATGTATAGTGTAGGTCTGTGAATAATATATACAAGTGCAGTTAAAAATAAATAAGTGAAGCAATAATGTGGTAATCTTTGTTGGGAGTACATCCCAATGATCCCTCAGATCAGCAATATACATTGTATCATGTCCTAAACAACAACGGCTGTTTAAAGCCAAGTCAGCATGGCTACGAAAACAGACCTCCCATTGGATATTCAAATGCATGCCCTCGGCATGGATAGG
>NC_069501.1:216524129-216614129 GCF_027579735.1 Bombina bombina
AGACCCTCGTTACTTGTATACAGACTGGAAGTTTTCTATTTACCATAAAAACCAATAACAAGACATACAAAAACCGAGGGAAAAAAAAAAAAAAGAGAGAAGAAAAAAAAAAAAAAAAACTGGCGCTGCACATGATTTATTGCCTTTTATGCCTGGATACGTTCTATGTCTCTTCTAAGAGAGAAACAGTTACAATTAGTTTCTATGACCTGTGGGGGCAAGGATAAGGTTCTGTATATTACCAGGGTAAAGCTTAAGTATGGGATTCCATTTACTAAAAAATTCCTCAGCCCTGCCTTTAGAATAGAAGTGAGTATTATATGTTTCGAAAATTATTTGCTGAAGCAACAAATTACGAAAATGTGTAAATTTAAATGTATGCGGCTCTTTCCAATTCTTAAGAATCAAAATTCTAGTTGCCAAAATTATTGTGTTTAATACACTAATATTCTTTGGTTTCGATAATATCTGGTGAGGATGGATAAGAAAAATTACATGGAAGGCTTGAATTTTAAAATTATCCTGATAATGCTTTTTATGCCATAAATTAATCTTGCCCCAAAATTGATTGACCTTTGGACATTTAAAAAACATATGAAGCACATCAGCATTTGTAATACTACATTTTGGACACTTTGGAGTTGTGACAACGAAGAATTTAGCTATTTTAGCTGGAGTTAAATATGCATTGTGTAATAATTTAGTATGCGATTTTATCCAGCTAGTTGGGATATTTAATTTTCTAAGGGCTGAAAAGCTGAGGCTTATATTAGAGGATTCAAATTGGGGGAAAAATTTAAGCCAAAAAGCCGACAATTTATAGAGAGGGAGCTGTGCTTGTTTTGCCAGCATAATATTATATAAGAGGGCAATAGTGCATTTGCCGTCCAATTTTTTTTTAATGATTTTATTTATCTCAGACTATTGATAATATTCCTCCCCACGAAACTCTTGAGAATTAATGTAATGACGTGTTTGAAAAAATGCAAATAGACTATGTTTAGGGAGTTGAAACATATTTAAGAGATCATTATAGGGAAGAATGTCTCCAAAAGGGGAGATTAGTTGTTGAATATATTTAAGTCCTTTTTGAGACCAAACTCGGTAAATATCACAATGTATACCTGGGGTAAATTGTGGGTTACCTTGTATCAGTAAAAAGGCGGAGGATCTATAATCTATATCCAGTATATTGCAACTTTTTTGCCAGGCTATTATTATGTTTCTGAATGATAATAAGTTTGAAATATTTGCCGGTATTTTGTTGATCGGACAATGGAGGAGAGCCTTTAAGGAAAAAGGGGATATACAATTATTTTCTATTTCTACTGTAGCAATTTTGTTTGCTTCTGTGATCCAATCCAGGGCAATTTTGACTAGAGTGGCCAGATTGTACATTTTAATATCTGGAAGGGACAGACCACCATCCCTCTTATTTTGTGAGAGTTTGGCTATTGATATTCGGGGTCTGTGCCCTTTCCATAAAAATTGAGAACATACGGAATAGAATTTGCGTATCTCTTTATTGGGAATAAAAACTGGGAGATTTTGTAATATATATAGTATACGCAGAAATATTATCATTTTAATTAAATTAATTCGTGTTATAAGGGATAAAGGAAGGGAGGCCCAATTTTTCAAATCTACAATAGCTTTTTCTAATATTGGTATGAAGTTTAATTTGTACCACAAATTCGGGTTTTTATGTAATGTAATGCCAAGATATTTAATGCTATCTGTGTTTTTAAAACAGTGGTTTAAATAGCTTCCTCTCTTTTTTTGTACCCACAAAATTTCACTTTTTTGAGCATTAATTTTATAGCCCGAAAAAGAACTAAAAAAGGTCAGATGTTTAAGAATTTTCGGGATAGAATTAGACAAGTTTTCTAAAAATATAAGCAAGTCATCCACGTAAAGCGATAGTTTAAAAGTCGTAGAGCCAATCCGGATTCCTGTTAGTTTTTTCCTTAGCCAGATAGCGAGGGGTTCGATAGAAATATTAAATAATAAAGGGGATAATGGACATCCTTGTCTCGTACCTCGACCAAGGAAAATTGTGTCAGACAAAGTACCGTTAATAAGCAATGAGGAATATGGATTACAATAAATTTTTTAGATAAATTTAGCAAAATGTCCTTTGATACCAAAATGGTCCAATGAACATAGCAAATGATCCCAGGATATGGTGTTGAAAGCCTTTTCGGCGTTGACGGATAGGATAGCTTTATCTGAACCTGATTCCTTTTGAAGAGAGTTCTGGTTCCAAAAATAGTCTAATACAATTTCAGCTCTACGGAGGTTAGAGGATACATTACGGCCCAGCATGAACCCAGTTTGATCTGCATGGATTATTTTATGCAAAAGATTTTTCAATCTGTTGGCTAAAATAGTGAGGAGAATTTTGTAGTCCGCATTTAACACGGATATGGGTCTATATGATGAGGGAAGTTCAGGGTCCTTATCTATTTTGTAAATAAGAGTTATATTTGCAGCCGAGAAATAGTTCGATATTGTGGAATCAGATAGGAAATAATTATTGTAGAATACTTGCAAAAAAGTCACTAATTCTTCAGAGAGTGCTTTATAAAACTCTATTGGGATCCCGTCTGGCCCCGCTGCCTTATTCATTTTTGCATTTTTAATAACTGACACTATTTCTTGCGTAGAAATTGGAGTATTAAGAATTTCTAAGTCTATTGCAGATAATTGAGAGATTTTTAAATTAGCCCAGAATATATCTCTATTAATGGTATCTATGTCTTGTGTTGCATATAATTTCTGAAAATGATTAAAAAATGCGGTTCTGATATCTTGATTCTCAGTATATCTCATCTGGTTAACTTTAATAGCAGACACAAAGTTCCTGCTTTTATCATTCTTGACAATTTGTGCCAGGTATTTGGCTGAATATCCATAACGACCTTTGAATCGGTTAGATAGTTTATTTTCCGCCTCTAAACATTGTTGTTTAATAAAGATGTCTCTTGCAGTTCTGCTTTCCGTATATACTGACCAGTTGTGCCTAGTGGGTTGAAGTTTATATCGGTTAAAAGAATTCTTTACCTGATTAGATAATTGCTTTTCTTTTAATAGCTATTTCTTTTTATAGTGAACCATATAGGCCTTAACTTGTCCTCTAAGAACAGCATTAAAGGCTTCCCAAAAAAATTCTGTTTTATTGTGGTAAGAGAAATTATTCCGACAATAATCTTGCCATTGGTTGTTTAACCACTGTATAAATTTAGTATTACGCGAGAGATAACGAGGAAAACTAAAACTATGAGAGCTTGCTCTTTGACCTGAATATATATCGAGCGAGATTATCGCATGGTCTGAGATAAGAATATCATGAATCTTAGGTATTAAATCTGAAAAGAGTATTTGTTCTGAGATAAGAATATAATCAATTCTGGAAAAGGTGGCGTACGATTTAGACTCAAAAGTAAAGGAGGTGACATCGGGGAATTTGATTCTCCAGATATCATTGAGCTTAAGAGAAAAGCAAAAATTCTTAAAATATTTAGTAGATTTATTGGCATGTTTTTTATTCATAAACAGTTTGTCCATTTTAGGGCAAAGAACCATATTAAAGTCACCCTCCGACCACCAGTCTGGTACTACAATATGGGAATAATTTCTTTTGGATTGTGTTACAAAATGATCTAGCAAAATGATTTGGACCATAAATGTTTCAAAGAATATAGGGAAGACCATTTATAGTTATATGTATTATTATAAACCTATTACCAGGGTCCAATTCTGTAGCTGTAACTTGATAATCTAATTTTTTATTAATTAGAATTGCTACACCACATTTGCGATTAGTACATGGGGTCGTTATGACTTTACCTACCCATCGTGACTTAAGTTTAGGAAGTTCATTAATTTTGAGCTGTGTCTCTTGTAAAAATAAAATATCGGGTAAGTGTTTACCTAATTGAACTATGATCTGTTTTTGTTTCATAGGAGATGTTATTCCACCCACATTCCAGGATAGAATTTTAATTGGTGTTGACATATCTATACATTACCAGATAAAAATGAATCATAATATAGAAGGAAGGAAAGAAGAGAAAAAAAAACGGGGACCTATAAAATAATAATAAAAAAAAAAAGCCGGAATCCCCTATCTATAGACACCGGGAGGTGTATTATATCATATGCATCATCATTATTAAAACTGAAAAAAGTATACAAAAAGATATATTTGACAGCTGTTACCATTGCACACGGTATTAATAATACCAACTAGGCCTGGTTTTTAAAAAAGAAAAGTGATTTAAGTTTTATATTGTCTCAGAAAGTTTCTGGCTTCTTGACTATTATTCAAATTGTCTATTTTACAGTTGTTTTCTACAATAATTTTAGCAGAGTATACCATTCTTACTTTATAACCTTTATCTAACAATTGTGGAAAAAATGGAGACATCTCCCTCCTTTTAATTTGTGTTTCGTTAGAAAAATCTTGAAATAATAATAACTTGTGATTATCAATAGCCAGGGGTGAGTTTTTACGAAAGAGTTGGAGATATTCTAATTTGTCTTGAAAAGTTAACATTTTAAATATGACCATCCTGTCTCGGGGGGACCCATCTTGATTTAGTCTTTTTGGGCCTACTCTGTGTGCCCTTTCTATAGCGATTGGCAGCTTTTCTTTAGTAAATCCTAAGATTTGTGGGAGTAACTGTGAGGTAACATATGAGGTCAGAGTAGGCCGGGATCTCTGGGAGACCTAACAATCTTAAGTTGTTGCGCCTAGCGCGGTTTTCAATATCTTTCCATCCTAACTGTTAATAATGCTATTTTATGATCATGTTTATTGACCAACCCTTCCTGCGTATCCCTCCTACTTCTAATGGAACAACAAATAAGGCAGTTCATAAGAGACCTTCTGTGCTGAAGAAATAGCCAACAAGAACAGGACTTGCCAGGATAGGATCTTGATATCCAAAGAATGCATCAGCTCAAATGGAGGAAGTTGTAAAACTCTAACAATCAAATTAAGACTCCATGGCGGAGAAACTGGTTTAAGCACAGGTCTGATTCTAACCAGAGCCGGATTGAATATCAGGAAGATGAGTAAGCTTCCTATGAAGCAAAAATCTGGCACGTGATAGAACTGGCTGACAAGCTCTTATCAAGGCCCTCCTGAAGAAACTGAAGAATATGTGCAATTCTCACAGAAGTTAAGCTAAGCCATTGAAGATTTTGATAGAAGAATGGACCCTGTATGACTAGATCTGGACGCTGGGGCAGGAACTATGGAAGAACACTGGACATCCGTACTAGGTCAGTGTACCAGGTCCTGTAGGGCCACGTTGAAGCTATCAGTATTGCTGATACAGTCTCCCTTTTGATTCTGGCCACCACTCAGAGAAGAATAACAATTGGAGGTGAGAGTGAGACTGTAGAACAGAACTTAGTGCTCCAAAGCTGTGCATGCAGCCCCAGACTGCTCCATAGTGGGAAATAATGGCAGACCAATTCCCAGTAATAAAGAGATAATGAAATGTTAAAAGGAAACACCAGAGTCCACCAAAGTACCAACCCTCTAACAAGAGTAACAGTGGCATGGCCCCCTAAGAGTCAAATGATCTAAGCCTAACGCTAGACAACAGCCCAGTTGTCCTAAAAATTGGTATGGAAAATTCCTATAGTGGCAATGTATACTATGCTCAAAATGCCGCCCCGCTCCAGTGTAGTACTCTTACCCCCTCCTGAGGTCCGCCGATGAACCGTAGAAACCGTAGCGGAGTCAGTAGCGCTGTGCTTCCTGAAGATGGTTGCACAGTGTGTGAAGGAGGCAGGATGCGTTCCAAAAGTATCCTCCAGTGAGCAGGAAGATGTTTAGCTGCTTCCCCGCCAGGAGTAGAGCAAAAGTGCAATGTTTCCTTCAAGAGTTCAACAACCGCTGCTTCCTTTATCAACTGGGTGACCAGAGCACTAAGGTACCGGAGCAGGGGGGATTTAAAGCAACATACTCCCAAAAAGGATACATATATGCCACAAAAAAGTTAGTGTACACCAACACCACACATACCCCCCTAAGTTATGTAGAGGAACTCCAATGAAAGGAGCAAATAGTATAGAGGGTCCCTCAATGTGCATAAACATCTGCATAAGTAAAATCTCTGAATATGGGGAACAAAACCTTTTGTAAGGTGGACCTCTGTAACAACTAAGTACACCATGTAGCTTGTGGGACCTAGAAAAGTCAGGGTACTTACCCACCTCCAAGTCCCATTCCACTGCTCTATCAGGTGCTAGAATCTCAAGTGTAGTGTAAGACTGTCATGTGCTGTATCTTACAGCGTAGGATCTTGTTGGGAGAGCAACTAGACCAGGCCATACAGGAGAAGGCTAAGGAACTACCCAGTGACAACGGTGGCATGCCTGTGACCAAAACTCCAGAGAGGTTTACATTGAACCTGCAGCACTTTCCTAAATCCCTCTGTTTCAGGAACTATCTATTGAGGGAATACATATTTTTTTTGTTCTAAATCTTGAACACCTCTATCCTTGCCTTCTCCTTGACAAGACAAATAACTAGTGGGAGGAAAGGGGAGGTAGGAAGGACACAAAGTGAATGTAAAGTGAACATGACTGCCTCACGGCATTGTATAGACTTTTAAAAATGAGCTTTAGTTTAATTCATGAATTTTTAATATTTATTTATTTTCTTAAATTTTTACCTTTTTTCTGCTCCGCCGATAAGCGCAGCTCTCCCGCCCGCCATATTGTCCAATTGATTGACAGATGACGATTCTTAAAACTACTAATCCTTGTTTCCCCCCCAGGGCGTTCATCCCCTTTGCATAAAAATGTCTCTGCCCGGGGGGGAAACAAATTGAACCCAAATTTTTTCTTTTGTGATTGAGATGGAGCATGCGATTTTAAGCAACTTTCTAATTTACTCCTATTATCATTTTTTCTTTGTTCTCTTGCTATCTTTATTTGAAA
The DNA here is from genome assembly GCF_027579735.1 of Bombina bombina. Classification (NCBI taxonomy): domain Eukaryota; kingdom Metazoa; phylum Chordata; class Amphibia; order Anura; family Bombinatoridae; genus Bombina; species Bombina bombina. The sequence goes on from NC_069501.1 coordinate 216,531,090, forward strand.
AAGACGACATCTAAGCTAAGGAGCCAGCAAATTTTTGGTTCAGCACAATGGACAGCACTCGTTTATTGGTGGGTGAATTTATAAACCAATCAGCAAGAACAACCCAGGTTGTTCACCAAAAATGGGCCGACATCTAAACTTACATTCTTGCTTTTCAAATAAAGATTCCAAGAGAATGAAGAAAATGTGATAATAGGAGTAAAATAGAAAATTGCTTAAAATTGCATGAATTATCTGAATCACAAAAGAAAAAAATTTGGGTTCAGTGTCCCTTTAAGAACCGTCATCTGTCAATCAATTAGACAATATGGCGAGCGGGAGAGCTGTGCTTATCAGCAGAGCAGTAAAAAGGTAAAAATTTAAGAAAATAAATAAATATAAAAAATTTCATGAATTAAACTGAGGCTCATTTTTAAAAGTCTATACAATGCAGTGAGGCAGTCGTGTTCACTTTAAAGCTCTGGTGTAGGGTGTATTTGCCTCCTCCTAGTGGCCAGGTGATGTAATTCCCAAGAGTACAGTCTTATGGACTCTCAAAACCATTAGAAAGAAAAAGGCACTTCTACCACTGAAGAAACACAATAACATTTTTTACAGAGGTACAAGTTTGTATATTTGCATCTGTAAAATGTGACAGCTTGGAGAGGGAATGGGACCAAGTGTAAACTGAATACTCTTACGTAATTAAGGCAGCATTTACAAGACTTTTAATACAGTATATACATGCAAATTAAAGGTAGTTTTAGATCATTTTTAACCCTTTGAGTGCTAACGACGGCTCTGAGCCATTGCAAATTTTTACACTCAGGTGCTAACGATGGCTCAGAGCCGTCGCTAGCACTCCCCCACCTTGATGGAGGTCTGAGGACCCCATCCACTCCTACCCAGGCGATCTGGCCTGGATACTCACAGGCATCGCCGGAGCTTTCCTCCCCTCACGGTGAAGTCATCGCGCAAATTTATTTAAAACTGACAATTGTCAGTTATAGGGAGATGGTGGCATGCTGCTTAGATGCCTGTATCTCAGAAAAGTAATAGCTATTTTAAATAAATATTGACTTATTTGCATTTCAGAACATAAAAACAAAGGTGCAGGCAGAGAAGACTGTGACTGGCGGGGGGGGGGGGGGGGGATAGTAGTTTTTAATCATTTTATTTTTTTAACAAAAAAAACCCACAAAGACAATTAATAAAAATGTATGGATTTAAGAATAATTCTGAATTTTGGAATCCCAGATTTTGGGGATTTGTGTCTGCATAAAGTTTTTTTCCAAGTGATATTTCATTTCAATGCTTTTACCAAATTAAAGGATACATTTCTTTAGGAAAATTAATAAAATCTAAATAAACTCAAATAAGTAATACTCATAATCAATATGGTCTAAAGTTATCTTAAAGGGACAGTAAAGTCAAAATTAAACATGCATGGTCTAGATGGAACATGCAATTATAAACCACTTTCCAAATTTACGTCAACTATCAAATTTGCTTTGTTCTCTTGGTATTATTTGTTGAAGAGTAATCTAAAGATAACAGGGAAAATATATTTTATTAGCATCAAAGTTTTTATGAATTGCAAATTTGAGCACCAAGAGTAATTTGTTTTAATTTGTAATGCTTTCTGAACAAATATCATTAGCTTTAACATTAGCTCCTGAGTCAGCTTACCTTAGTGATTGCATTGTTCTTCTTGTAGTTTAGACAGAGAAACTCTGCAAATGTCAAAAGAAGTTCAGTTCCAACTGGAGCATTTCCGTGAACTCCAGCAACAAATCTGATCTTTGGTTCTTCAGGTTCTGAGCAATTCGGCTTGTTGGAGATTTCTAGAGACCAAATTTGTCGGAATTCAACACTCTGTCCCAAACTGTGTAAAAAAAAAGTGAAAATAAAACTGGTTGTGAACACATTGGATTTGTGCGAGCCAATACAAAGTTTGTGCTAAACTTCCTGCATTCTCAGAGCAGAAAATAGGACTTTAGTAACAATTTGTCTAGGTGCAGTCAGTTATTGAACACCAGAAAAAAAAAAAAGAAAAGGAAGATGTAGTGAAGATGATACTGATGCAAAACAGACATTGAAGCAGATATCAGATGCCCCAGTTATCTTTTTCCAGTCAATATGTTTGTCTCCATATAACGGCCAAGCAGAGATTTTATTATTTATATTTTAATAACTGGAAGTTTATTGTATATAAAAAAATACAACGTATAAAGCCTTCTGACATTTAATTATGTGTTATCTGTGTTAGTTATACATTTGCTTTAGTGGCTTCCTTTGAATGGAATACAAATTTAGGCTTATAGTTCTAAAAAAAAAACTGTTCGGAAAAGAATCTCATTGAATAATATACTAACTTTTTTTTTTTAGAAGTCACAAGTTCAGATCTGCTCTGCACTAAGTTCTCTACTACTATTTGAGAAAATTGTAAAAGGGGAAAAAATTGGTGAGTTTCTCCAATACCCAAATGTCTGAAAAGCACATTCTCCTTTCTCATCCCAAAGATTACAAATCTGCTATTGAAACCTTTGCGAGGATATGAAAGCGGCTTGTGATGTGCGGATCTTTTCATAGCCGGACTGATTCTAGTGAAAGATCACAAGACTAAGATCTGTGCAAATCCAGATGTTCGTGTGGGGATCTTTCACTAGAATTAATCCGGCTACAAAAAGATCCAAACGGCACAAGTGGCCGCCTATTTCCACATTTGGATCCCCATGAAGGATCAGAATGCACATTCCTACCCATGATCACAAAGGCCCATCTATCAGGGAGCAAGTAGCGCAAGTCCATCCACAGAGAGTCACTTGGGAAATAGAGATTTAAATAAAGCGTCATTGTATTTAAAATGCTTCTTCAAAGTATCGTGTTTTAGCAAAAAATCACCGTTAATATGGCTCCCACCTCTCCTTTTTTAAATGGATACAGAAGAACTATATCTACCACATCATTAGATACGTTAACATCATCTCTCTGATTCCCCTTGACAGCTCGCACAACTACAAAAAAAATGTGTCTGAGATCACTGTAGACCATTTCTTTAAATTTAAAACATAAAAAGACGCTATTTACAATTGGTGATTTGTTAGTTCTGTTTATTCTTTGTGAGTTATACATCTTTTTTCTGGGAGCATTAAAGGGACAAAAACTTTCAATATTCAGATAAATCATGTAATTTCACAAAACTTTCCAAGGAACTTCCATTATCAAAAGTTGTACAATCTTTTCATATGCACACTATCTGAGGCATCAGCTTCTACTGAGCATGTGCAAGAGTGCACAGTATATATACGTATATGCAATTTGTGATTGGCTGATGGATGCCACATGATACAGGGGAGGGAAAATGCCATTAAAGGGACAGTCAAGTCCAAAAAAAAATTTCATTTTTCAAATAGGGCATGTGATTTTAAACAACTTTCCAATTTAATTTTGCTTTGTTCTCTTGGTATTCTAGTTGAAAGCAAACCTAGGAAGGTACATATGATAATTTCTAAGCCCTTGAAGGCCGCCTCTATTTTATTTAATTTTCACAGCAGGGGAGAGCAAGCTCATGTAGGCCATATAGATAGCATTGTGATCACGCCCGTGGCTAGTGGCAGACACTGCACTAATTGGCTAAAATGCAAGTCAATAAATAACTAAAAGGCATGTGATTAGGGTCAGTCAGAAGATGCTTAGATACAAGTTAGTCACAGAAGTAAAAAGTGTATTAATTTAACAGTGTTGGTTTTGCAAAACTGGGGAATGTGTAATAAAGGGATAATCTATCTTTTTAAACAACAAAAATTCTGGTGTTGACTGTCCCTTTAACTTTGAAATTTGCCAGAAAATATTCTACTGCTTATTTAAAATTCAAAGTAAGTACTAGTCTTTGTATTGTGTATTTGTCAGTTATTCTACTGTATTTAGTGGTCCTTTAAGTCTTAAAAAGAAGGTCGACATAGGCACCCTGGCATTATGCTGAAACAACCGGACCCATGCATGTGTGCAACTCATTTGACATATAAAGTGCTATTGCATTGTCTTTTTATTATTCATTTGATGATTATGCAATACAAATATTTAGTGGACTTTTAAGCTATTTAATCCATCTGCGCCTCCCCCCTATCCTTATAAAAGCATTAGAATCACTCACCTAGTCAGATTAGTAATATGAGGGTAGTTCAGGTTCAGACCACGGAGTAACTCTGACAGATCCTCATAAGGTCTGTAACGGTACAGATCAATCTCACCAGAAGTGGAAAGCAAAAGGTGTTCAAGGCCATTTTCAGCTGACAGATCTTTAATTAGAGTTTCAAACTCCTTGACATTGGGGTCGGTAATTTCAGGCTCTACAACAGATACTTTTCCCTTATCTTCTTTGTGTAGATCGGATAATATGACAGACCGGAAGAGAGTGAAATTTACCAAAACAGCATCGTCTTCTGTTACATTCACAGTTTTACTCTTAGGGATGTATCTAAGGTAAAAAAAAAATAAAACAAATAAACAGTCAAAAAAATATATCATGTATCATGTCTACAAACCTATTTAAAATGTAGGAGTCAGTAAGAATATTTAGGAGCCATACAGTGGTCAGTGGCTCCCTTTCTCCTGGGTTTGTCAAGCCCTACATTAGAATAACTATAATGATACTACAGAAGTTAACTACAATTGTTACATTTGTGCCAGTTCATATTTAGGAGAATAACAAAGTTACAATACATAGCTGCAGACCGTATATAACAAGCAGCGGTCATCAGAGGTGGCAAATTTCAATCTCCCCGTTTGGACGAGACCGGGGAGATTGAAATTCGCCATCTCTAATTGACAGCTCCTGCCTGCAAGTGATTGGCTGTGCATGGGCATGAGGCGAGATTGCACGCGAGTGCAAAATAGTGCTTGTGTGCAATGCTGAATCCTGTCAGGGGAATTCAGCCTGCCAGTATATGCGCCCCTGTCCGCCGCAGCTTGATAAATCGACCTCTTAATGTAACAATATAGCTAGCAACTTACAAACACAAACATCATGTCTGATAAAGAGAACAAAGTGATTTCCTCTCAATCTTCATCGTCCAATTTTAGAAAAGATAAATAACACATTTAAAAAGACAAACGCACCCACAGAGATGGTAAATCTCTTCTCAGGAAAATTTAAAAAGTAGTCAATTATGGGTACAAGAACTCTGGAGAAGGACACAACAAATATAAGATCAATACGAGTCCATGTCCAGAGTCTATTAATGACACCTCTATTAGACTATACCTCTAATTTTAAATGGCCAGAGTGGAATGCCTTTGTGATAGATATTCCAATAAAAGCCCAAGTCCTTTAGCTTGTTTAATATAACGATGACTATCCTCAATACTTTCAGTCACTGTAAAATCTTATGATAAAGTGCTCTTTGATTCCACAAAAAACACATGCAAGCAAACCCCATCTATAAACTTCTGTAACAATGGCTGCATAAACCTTTGGCTAAAGAAGGCACAGCTGGGTACATGTAGGTGCAAGAACAGATGTGACACAAAAAAAACATCATCATGTAGTGCCCTGGATAAAATAATTGATTTGAAATATTTTAAATGACCAACAGAGCCACAAAGGGGCAAAGCTTCTAAATAGCAAAAAGAAAATGCTCTTTAAGGAATTACTGTATAAACGTGTTTGGCCCCTGCAAAACGAGATAAAACAAATAGTTTGTCAGCTCCAGAACAGGAGAAATGCACTGATGACACCTAAAAGAAAACATCTTGTGAGCCAACAACAAGAGACAAATATGAACAATCACCAGCTAGCTCCCAGTAGTGCACTGCTGCTTCTGAGCATAAACAGAAATGTCATTTTGAGCATTATCTCCTTGGTTCTTCACTAACTGGGGAGATTTGTGATCTCAGCTCTGTGTTTACAGGTTATTTGACTAATCATCTACTTACAATATATATGAGATGCAGCTTCTAATGTCCCTGTATAAACATCATATCCCCTCCGACCTCTACAGAATAATAGTTACTACTAAATTAATAAACCTGAGATCCTAAGTATCCTTAACCCCTTAATGACCAATGATTCCATCATGGAACAATTGAGCAGACAGAAGCTGTGTCCGTTAAGGGGTTAACAGGCCAGATGGGTAGGTCAGTGCTTGTGACGGAGTCACTAGTGCTCAGGTGAGGAAATCCTTTAAAACTGGTTTGCTAGAGTTACTGAAGGATTGCAAATGAGAACCACTGAACTATACACTACACTTCCTAGAGTTTTGCTGTCATGATTTTTAAATGCTACTGCAAGACCTCTCTGTCTAGTGATTTGTCATGGCTGCATATATGTGAATAAGAAAAACAGACACGGAAAGAGAATGGAAACTTCATAATTGTACAGTACCAGGAAGTTATACAAATAGCAAGTTGAAACATATGATTTGTGGATAATGTTTAATACATTTTCTTAAAGGGACAGTCTAGTCAAAAAAACCTCTCATGATTCAGATAGTGCATACAATTTTAAACAACTTTCCAATTTAGTTTTATCTTCAAATGTGCTTTGTTCTCTTGGTATTCTTTGTTGAAAGCTAAACCTAGGTAGGCTCATATGCTAATTTCTAAGCCCTTGAAGGCTGCCTCTTTTCTAAGGGCATGTTGGCAGTTTTTCACAGCTAGAGGGTGTTAGTTCATGTGTGCCATATAGATAACATTGTGCTCATGGAAATGGAGTTACCTAGGAGTAAAACGTTTATCAATATAAAAATTCTGGAGTGGACTGTCCCTTTAATAATAATAATACATATAATAAATATCTCTGATTAAAAATATTTTAATGAATTTCTTTTACAGAAGCTGCAGGTTGCATCCTGCTAAGGAGTTGTAATGTGTTAGGAGTAAAAATGTTTAACTCAAAAGAAAGGCAAGTACAGGAGAGTTTAACTCTGTGAAAAGCAAGTGGGCTAAAAGGGGCTACTCCTATGTGGTTTGTTCCTAGAAGAATGCACAGGACATATAAACTTATTTAACATGCACCACCTTACAATTTAATTTGTTGTTAATACAAAAATAGAAGCCGATAACATACACTTCATTTACTGCCATATGACAAGCAAAAAAATTAAGTTAGTACTAAATACAAATCTATATGGTTATTATTCAAATAAAATAAAAATATGGATATCTTTTCACTTCTTAGAAGAATACGTACCCTCTCGCAGAAGCTGTGATTTTATATTCTCCTGGTACCAGCAATCTCCAATAATCCCCATCCTTGTCTGATGTGACAGGGTGATCAATGTCAGCTACACTAATCGTGGCATTTAAAATGCCTCTTCCATCTGTAGCGTCCAACACAAATCCTTTGACACCTTTATGTACCTGGATATGAAAGCAGTTTAGTGTGGTCAAATATGAATAGTTGAAGATGACATTTAAAAAGAGGCTTAAATGTTTAACTTACCTGTTTTATAAACTGCAGCAATGATCGATGGTTGTTTTTCCAATAGGAAGGTAATTCTGCAGCCACAGGATACTTCACACAGCCAAGCTCAATGGTCACTTCAAAACAATTTGTGTTAAGGTAATTCCAGTCTTGCATTCCCCCTAAAAAAGGAAATGTATATATTACTACTTTCATAAAACCGTTCCAATCCTGTAGTCTGTCTAAATAGGGCGATTTGTAAGTTAATAAACTGTGAAAAACAGGACAGGCTAACAACAAGCATTATTACTGGTAGGTATAGAAGTGCTGAGATATTTACACTTCAGAACCGCAATAAAAAAATTGGGAGAATGCAACAATTAGATCAATTTAAAATGAAATCTTAGCACATAAAATGATTAAAGCACTTCAATGAATATTATATTTCTAGTTCTAGCTCCATTAGGTTATCTTCATGTTGCCTGTTTTACTCACAAATCGTTTAGAAATAGGTTTAGAGGGTGGCATTACTGTGAAGGATAGGTGACAAGGCATTGCTACCATGGGACTAAAATATCTATCTTTATTTTGGTTGCCAAACGAGTGAGAGACATTACACGTTTATGCCACTGGAGCTTTGCTACAACACCAGTTACTGATGACACTCATGGGAACGTAAAGTCATGAGCATGCGCTTTACACCACAAACGTTGTCAAAACTCTTACCTGGTACGTTATACCAACTTGCACCATTAGTGATACCATGTGGGAAATTTTCACCAGGATACATGTCCTTACAGGGACTACCTTTATACATTCTGTTATTTTCCTAAAATACACAAAAAAAATCACTGAGGCACTGGATAGCAGGTTAGTAAGGTTTATGTATTGCTAAACACACAAGATATATATATAAGATATATATATATAAGACATATATATATATATATATATATATATATATATATATATATATATGTATAGATATTAAAAGGAAGTGAAACCACATAAGGTACATTTATCAATGCTTTTGTATTTTTAAACAAAACGCATGTTACAAGTATTTAGAGCGATGCTGTATAGGATCAAATGCATATGCTAGACTATACCAGCATTTAACAGGCATTATCGGTTAGTAATTACATTCACATGAATTGTTGTATTCACAACCATAGGACATGGTTCACTTTGATTGGGATTGGTTGTCACTAATTGATTGGGGGTGGGGTTTATGGGTATTTAAACCCCTAATTCTCACAGTGTAAGTTGTCTGAGGAAGGGGAACGTTGTTCCCCCGAAACGTCACTAAGAAAAGTTAATTTTTTAAATAAATATATATACACACACACACACACACATATATATATATATAAACATAATTATATATTTTGTTAAAACGGCCATTGGTACACGGCCAGATCTGGATAAGATTGCAGGGTACCATCTATTTGCTGTTCTTCACTCCAGAGAGCTCTTTTGAATTGTCGCCTCCTTGTTTACCTAATCAACTGAGTTACATAAAGCACACATTTTAAATCTGCTTTTTCCCATAGCCATACAAACTATGGCACACATTTTTAGTTCTGCTAGTGTAGTGGGCTGCACCTCACCCATGTGCCATCCCTGGTATTTATCACTGGCAATCAAGGGGTTTGGTGTAAATTTAGATACCCCTAGTTTTCAACATTTTTTTTTTTTTTTTTTGTAAGAACAAGTCGTTCCACATAGTTTTCTTTTTAGGAGCAATTGCATAAAAAAGAGTCACAGCACTTAATGGAAACAGGAGGACATAAAACTTGAGTTAAAATAAATACTAAGATCAACAACTTTTATGCAAAACAGTAAAGGAAGTAGTGTACATTAAACATAACTTGTTGCATAAAGATTGGAAACATTCTTGCTCAGATCACAAAGCATGTTAAAGCTGCATTTCCATTTAGGAACACACAGTGTCACTGGAGTAAAACAAAAAGATAGGCAGAAAAATAATAATTGTTTTACATCCATTAGAAACTCAGTCCAACTGACTGACTAAACAATATGCTAGGCAACAAAATCAAAAACGTAAGGAAATTTATTAAATTAGAATTTTATTACAACTTCAACCATTTTGATGCATTTGAATGACAGGTAGAATGTTATCCTGACAAAAACTGCATTCCTATTTTCAGACACTATTTAGGATATCTTGTGTTTTTCCTAAATAATATGCTATGAAAAGTTTTCAAAGATTTTTGATATTTTAATGAAAAAACGAGAGTCATTAGGGCATGTTCGGCAGTCTACTAAAATCCTGTAACCTAACCTGCATCTCAGTGTTTAATTGCCACATTGGGCTTGAGACTTAACGGATTAGAGGTTACAAACCTGCTATGTACCTAACTAGGTATAGCCACACATAAAAGTGTACTAATTGCTGTGTTATGGAGCACAGCTAGTTCTTGCTTAGGTAAGTTACCACCTCTAAATCTGCAGTTAAAATATGTCAATAATTAGAACATAGGGAACATAACACTGGATGCTTAACCAGCTCATCACCTCTAGGGCAGAGAATGTGGTTTCATAGTTGTGAACAAGCCCTTAAAGGGACAGTCTAGTCCAAAATAAAACATTCATTATTCAGATAGGGCGTGTCATTTTAAACAATTTTCCAATTTACTTTTATCACCAATTTTGCTTTGTTATCTTGGTATTCTTAGTTGAAAGCTAAACCTAGGAGGTTCATATGCTAATTTCTAAGCCCTTGAAGGCCGCCTCTTCTCTCCGGGTATTTTGACAGTTTTTCACCACTAGAGGGTGTTAGTTCATGTGTGTCATATAGATAACACTGCTCACGCACGTGGAGTTCCAGTGAGCCAGCACTGATTGGGTAAAATGGATGTCTGTCAAAAGAACTGAAATAAGGGGGCAGTTTGCAGAGGCTTAGATACAAGGTAATCACAGAGGTAAAAAGTGTATTAATATAACAGTGTTGGTTATGCAAAATTAGGGAATGGGTAATAAAGGGATTATCAATCTTTTTAAACAATAAACATTTGCTATAAAAGCATTGGACAATATTAAGGATGCCTATCTATATTATAAATAAAGGCTCTCTACAGACTAGGGCCAGACATGTAATAATAGACAGCAGCAGTGCATCAGTATTCAGTATACTATTTCACTAAGCCTTACCTTGGAATATGAGAGTGCAAGTTGCTGGAACACTGCATCATCAGGGGATTTACTGTACATGGACACGCCTTTCTCATCGTCATCATAAGGATAATTAACCACAAGGGATCCTGCAAACAGTAGTATAGAATTAGGAACCAGGACATGAAGACACAGGTGGTTTTCCCATCTAAGGCAAATCTATAATACCAATAAAACACTAATTGCCTGCTCATGTAGTCTTTACTGCATTAAATAAAATATCAGAAGAAAACAACATAAGCATTATTTGAAGCTTGCCTGCTTTTATATTATAGCAATATGAACTTTGAGAAATTGATTTATCGAATATATAAATCGTGGTAACTATTACTCCTAATAAAAGTTTTTCAAAGGTGGAATCAAAGCAGCTGTGTAAAAGGGAGGGAACGTTCCTTGACTAGGCCTGAGAAACTCTAAATGCAAGACTTTTCGGGGGAAAAAAGGAAATAAACTGAAATTTTGCAATTGTGTGAAAAGAATACAGCTTATTAGAAGCTATATTATGCCTCCCCCATGATCAAATCAAAGTTAACTTTAGAGAAAAAAACCTTTAGAAAAATAAACAAAAATTCAAGTAAAGTTCAAAGGTTGTGAGGACGGAGGAACAAACAAATGGAAACTTTCTGCTTTTCTGATATTGGTAGAACTTAAAGGGACATTGTACACTAAATTTTTCTTTGCATAAATATTCTGTAGATGATCTATTTATAAAGCCCATCTGGGTTTGTTTTTGTAAAAATGTATAGTTTTTACTATTTTTAAAATAACATTGTGCTGATTTTCAGACTTCTAACCAAGCCCCAAAGTTTTAGATGTATACTGATGTCTGACTTCAGACTGCTTCTGTTTATATAATGAGTCTTTTCATATGCAGGGGAGGGGGAAGGTTCTGCTCTCAGCCCATTTCAGTGGGTGTCCCAGGATAATCTCATCAACAGTGCTAAATTGGGAGCTTCTAAGTAAGTTTTTAAAAAGTTTTATACTGGGCTTTTATATCAGCACCTGTGCATATTCTTCTCTATAGTAGTATCTATTACATGCAGTTGAATGAAAATTTGTGTATATTGTCCCTTTAAAGACACTAAATACAGTTAGTCAAAATCAGGTACCATCCAAAAACCTGTAAAAGAATTTTAGATTAATCCAAACATTACCATTATGTAATAGAAAACTTGGTGTACCTATAAGGTATGTTATGAGTATTCTAACAGCGCTGTTACATAACGCGAACGAGATCATAAATCCAACATTAAAGGGACATTATACACTGGATTTTTCTTTGCATAAATGTTTTGTAGATGATCCAGTAATTTAGCCCATACAGTTTTTTTTGCTTATTTTTAAATGTATAATTTTGCTTATTTTTAAATAACATTGCTCTGATTTTTAGACTCCTAACCAAGCCTCTAAGTTTTAGAAGAATACTGATGTATACCTCCTCCAGCTTGCTTCTGTTTGTGTAAAGGGTCTTTTCATATGCAGAGGAAGGGGGGTGTCTGCTATTTCCCACTTGCAGTGGGTGTTCCAGCTACTTTTTAACAGAGCTAAATTGGGAGCTACTAATTAAGTTTTTAAAAGGTTTTATACTGAATTTAGATCAGTATCTGTGCATATTATTCTTTATAGTAGTGTCTACTACATGCAGTTATATGAACATTGGTGTACACTGTCCCTTTAAGCATCTTGTCTCACCCTGTATTTTAGTCACACATAGAAAAGATTGTTTATTTTTTAAATTGGAATAGATAAAACAAACTCAGAAATTATATTCTTGAAAGTAACTACCACCAACTAAGCACAGAGTGTTGGAAATGCCTTATTCTGTTAGCAGCAGAGGATCACCAATGTTCTGTTACTCTTTTGCCTTTGTAAAAAAAACACAATTTATGTCATGGTCATGGTTATGTCATGGTTCAAACAGGATGACACACTGTACACTGTCTTTGCATAAATGTCTGGTAGATGATCAATTATGAAGCAACCGGATAGCATTATGAAGTAGCCGGGGGGCACAAATTAATTGAATTGCACAATTTAACATAAATATATTTAATGGTAATATGTGCAAAAAAAAATAACATTTTTAATATGAGCTAGTTTAATATTGGCTAACATTTTAGCACTGCATTTATATAGCCCATCTGGGAGGTTTTTTTTGTAACAATGTATAGTTTTGCTTATTTTGTAATAACATTGTGCTGATTTTTAGACCCCTAACCAAGCACCAAAGTATCAAACGTAGATCCAAGACTACAGACTCCTGCTTGCTACTGTTTGTGCAATGGGTCTTTTCATATGCAAAAGAGGGTTTGCTCTTCCTCCTTTCTTAGCCCCTTTCAGTGTGTGTCCCGGCCTAACCTCTTCAACACTGCTAAACTGTGAGCTAATTAGTACGTTTTTAAAAGGTTTTATACTGGATTTTTAGAATAGTATCTGTGCATATTCTTTTTTACAGTAGTGTCTCTCACATGCAGTTATATGAATATTGGAGTATACTGTGCCTTTAACAATCAAGTTGTTCCCAATACCTGGAATATATATTCCCTTGGATGTGTTAACATGATCTTCCATAGAAACTTTAATTAAAAAAAAAAAAAAAAGTCCTAAACTTTTAAATATTACTCCAATATCTGCAAAACAAATATTAAAAACCGATTTAGTTTCTTTTAACATGCTATTTAGAAGTCCAAAGCCAAGTATTATTTTTACAGATTATGCACTTGCAACAAATGTGAACCACCATGTTAGAATCAAGGATACAACACTTTCAGGTTTTCTGTAGAACTGAAAACTAGAACAGTGTTCTCCTTAGGACCTATTTAACGGGAGTAAAACCAACTAATTTTGCTGACAACTCAGGCTAAAATTTAAAACGATATTAAGCTAAAATTAAATGTTTTTCAATGTTTGTTACACAAATCATCATTAAACCATTTTATGTTAAGTTAAATTATACAATTCATGTGTGCTTTGGATAGCTTATGTAATGTTTATAAATAAAAGAAAATGTTAAAATATTACAAAGTAATACACTGTTGTGACATTTCAGGAACTTAATGTTTTGGAGATTATATATATATAGGCCGAAACGATCGTCTAGGGTTGTCATGTTCCTTGTTCAGAGGAGAATTGCCTGGAATTTCGGGGCTGGACTGACCTTACTTGGCGAAATCAGACTGATATACTTTGGGAAAGTTTTCCTCTGTGAAAAGCACACTGGTCTAATAGAGGCTGCTCCCGGGTGGTAAATCGCCATAGAACTAGCTGATGAGCTGTTATCCATTCCTGGTAGAGCGCTTCTCTCTTCGTATGCATATATATATATATATATATATATATATATATATATAATCCAGGACACAAGGGCCTAATCTTAAAGGCACAAGTGACTCCCTGGCACCTTGATTTATCAAGCCTTGCTATAGCACCTCTAACATAAATACTGTTTAATCTTGCATTTTGACTTAAAAAATCAAATATATATATATGAAAACAAATTATATACAAAAAGTCTAAAGAATGACTTCTTTTTACCTCCATGAAGGTTTGCAGACAGAACAAACGGATAGGTTTTTAGCCAGCTCATCACTGCTAAAGTCTCAAGTTGCGGAGGGTCTGTTATCTGGAAGAACTGGTCCGGGAAGTTCCGATTCAGGTCATAATTATTACTGTTGTTTCTACCGACTACACTATCACGGTCTCCTAAAGGAATACAAATAATTAAAGTCATTCTGTGCCACATCTGTAACCAAATAATGTCAATACTAGAAGTAATTGCAAAATATTTCACTGCTGAAAACAAAGAAAAAGAAAGCTGATAACAGTCTCATTGTGAAAACTAATATTGTCTTACTACTTAAATAAGAAGAAAAAAAATACAATGATTTTATAGAATCCACCCACATATGTAGAAATTTGAGAACTATATTTGGCTTTTAATTGGCAAGCATAACCATGAATGCCACTTTTAATTGAAGTCTGGTCGAATGTGATCTCACAAAAGAATACAGGTATCAAGGCTCAAGTAATTGATAATTTTGTTAAACCTAACATGAGTATGACCTTCTTCCTTCCACCTGTGACCTTTTCCCAGAACAATTTCTTAAGGACACAGACTTCATTGTATTATTTTGCACAATCCATTTATGTATGCATATTTGAGAAGAAAAAAGAAAAGACAGCAGTTTTTGCATTTTCACCTTCTCGTGACTTTTCATAGCCATCAGGGTTCATAGAAGGCATTATGTGGATCCTGGTGTTCTGGACCAATTGTGTGACTTCTGGGTCAGATCCATAATTCTTGCATAGGTACTCAATAAGGTTTAACAGTAATTCTCGCCCAACTACCTCATTACCATGCATGTTCCCAATGTACTTGAACTCCGGCTCGCCTGAAGAAATAACAAATGTTAAGTGACAGATAAAAGAGAAACAGGCATATTTAAAGAATGTCAATGGTTACCTTGTCCAGTGCAACATTCATTAAGAAGCAACTGGTGTGGTGCTAGACAGTGAGTCCTTGAAAGAATATTTAAATAGCCACAATGGTTTGTCAGATTTATAACAGCAGTCAACAAACCTGGTTGCAGTTGAGACCAAAATCTGAAGATTAAAGAGATATAGAACTCATATATGCCTGCTTTTTCTTAAGTTTACCTCTGTAAAGTCTGCTTATCTATGTATCACGTAGTGGCTACAACGTGTGCTACATTCTTAAAATCCTGGGTTCCCTTAAAAGGGACAGTCAACACTAAAATTGTTATTGTATAAAAAGATAGATAATTTCTTTACTACCCATTCCCTAGCTTTGCACAACCAACATTGTTGTTTTAATATACTTTATAACATTTTAACCTATAAATTTCTGCCCGTTTCTAAACCACTAAAGGCAGCCTCTTATCACATGTCTTTTTATTAGCTTTTCACACCATAGAGGGTGCTAGTTCATGTGAGCCATATAAACAACATTGTGCTCACTCCCATGGGTTGTGGATTTCACTGCACTAATTGGCTAAAAAGCAAGTCAATAGATAATAAATAAAGAGTCGTGATCGGGGGGGGGGGCTGTCAGAAGATGCTTAGATACAAGTTAATCACAGAGGTAAAAAGTATATTAATATAACTGTGTTGGTTGTGCAAAACTGGGGAAATTGGTAATAAAGGGATTATCTATCTTTTTAAACAATAGAATTTTTAGAGTTGACTGTGCCTTTAAATCTGTTTATGTTATACAGCAATTTCTTAGATCAGTGCAGGAGTTCAGTGTTGTATAGTGATGTATACAATGCATATTTAAACTGTTCATTTCTTCTATCATGAAGATTAAAAAGCACAGTAATCACCCTGTAAATAAAAGATATTTCTGTTGTCTTGCAATAGAATAGCATATTCACCAGGTTTAAATATTTTAAAGCAAATTAACATCTTTATTTTTCAATAGCCAAACTACACCCACCACTTGCCTTATTTGGAGGCAATCTGAATTTGAGTATGCAGATACAAAGTGGTTATCAGCTTAAAACAATTACAGACAGATATGTGGCAAGGTTAGCAGTAAGAAGCCTGCAAAGCGGTTTTACCTACATAGATTGGTTTGACCTACTTTCCACAAGTGCACAGTAGATTATTTTTTTTTTAAATCCTTTAAAATAATCTGCAGAGGGTCAGCAATTAAAAGGGACAGTAAAAAAAATGTTTTAAACACATTTTAAACTAATTTCCACCCTCTATTATCACATTTTCTTTGTTCTCTTGGTATCCTTTATTGAAAAGTAAACTAGGCAGGCTCAGGAATAACAATGCACTACTGGGTGTTATCCGAACACATCTGGTGAGCCAATGACATAAAGCATATATGTGCAGCCATCAATCAGCAGCTATCTCTCAGTAGTATATTGCTGCTCTTGAGCCTGGCTATGAGTACGGTGTCCAACCGAAACGCGTTAGCCTTTTCTGTGAGGCACTAAAAATATGCTTATCCTATAAATTTTAATAGAGAAATAAAAGTTACTTTTTATATATACGGACTCCCGGCATTTCTTTGTTTCATTGCCTTCAATTGCCAGTCAAGCCGGTGGAGTTCATTGCTGCATCTAAACCCTGCCACATACCCTATCCTGAGGTGAGAGGGATCCCCAGCTGAGCCCAGAGAGAGACCAGCAACGTCATCACAGCAGCACGACACGCCCATCTGCAAGCGGTAGACGGACCAAGGTTCCGGGTGGCCGTCGGCAAAGCACAGAGGTGAAACGCTGGTTTGTAGCCAGCAATTAACCTGAGCAGCATACGTTTTGGGATCGTAGACCACGGAGCCTGGTAAGGCACATTTTACCCTAACTTTCACACGATCGCTATGTATGGCATTGGAAACCGGGCTCCTCTCATAACAGATGGGGCTGTGTTTTTCTGGATAAGTAAATATCCCAACACAGAGTTTATTCGGTGACTGTTTGAAATACCTTCTTGCTTATTTGTTAAAGACATTTTAAACAAATGTCCACCTTCTATTATAACATTTTCTTTGTTCTCTTGGTATGCTTTATTGAAAAAGTAAACTAGGCAGGCTCAGGAGTAACAATGCACTACTGGGAGCTAGCCGAACACATCTGGTGAGCCAATGACAAAATGCATATATGTGCAGCCATCAATCAGCAGCTAGCTCTCAGTAGTATATTGCTGCTCTTGCCTACCTAGTTTACTTTTCAACAAAAGGATACCAAGAAAACAAAGAAAATTTGATAATAGAAGTATGTTGGAAAGTTGTTTAAAACGGTTTAACCTATCTGAATTATGAAAGTTTAATTTTACTGTCCCTTTTAGTTGATTTTGGCAGAAGTATAAGCTCCAAAACATTACCTGGTTCATGTCTGCCGGGGTTGTCAGAAATTTCCATCACATAAAGTTCCCTAGATTCTACAGATTTGCCCACGGAGTAGAGGCGCGTGATTATTGGGTAATCATTGTTGCATTTCCGAAGAAAGATTTCCATATCAGAGTAGTGGTGATGCCTGAACTCAGTAGGTTGGATGGGTTGCAGGGGAGGTGCACTGCTTTCTGCTTCCTCAATAATGGAGGACGTGGTGGCAGGTTCAGGTTCAGAAGTAGTTTTCTCTGCGTTGTCAGACAATGCAACAGAGACTGTAGGATTAAGTGGGAAGTCAAGCAAAGTTGCAGGACCATCGTTTACTTGGACGTCCAATCTAGTCTGTGGTAGGTACCTGGAGAAAACAATTACATAAAACCTGACTTTGTAAATGGAAGTTTCTGACAGAGTACAAAACAGGTAAAGCTTTTCAAGACTTTTTATTTACACATTTCACCTTTAAAAAGGGACATTAAACACTTTGCAATGTAATATAAAATGATAAATCATATATATATATATATATATATATATATATATATATATATATATATATATATATATATATATATATATATATATAAAATAAATTCTGCAATATACTTTTATTATTTATTTTGTCTCCTTTTCCTGTAATTTCATTCTGAAATGGCAAGCTTTTCAGTTCCTGTTCGAAAAGGAAGAGCAGAACACAGTTATATTCCACACAACCGTTGGCTGCACACTCTAGTGACCTATTTATAAAACTGTCCCTAATTGGTCACAGCAGAGAAGGTAACCTAAGTTACAACATGGCAGCTCCAATTGTTTTATAGACACTAAAACTTTACACTTTTCTCAAACAGCTAATGAAACCCTAAAGGGAAAGACAGGTCAAAATTTAAATGTGGATGAGTGCATTTGAATATGGAATAGACTTTTGCAATATACTTCTATTAGCAAAAATGCTTCTAGTAAAAGTAATTACTGTTTTTCGGTGGCATACGCACATATCCTGTGAGGGCCGTGCACCAATAATCAAACACTACACATTCTTAGAGAGTCAGCACTGCAGTGGCTTGTATGACACAACTTAAGTCTTTACAGATGCAATACACACCATCTTTAGCTCTCTGAGCTTGAATATTGGTGCACGGCCTTTACAGGATATGGTACATATGCCACAGAAAAACTAATAACTTTTACTAGATGTACTTTTTGCTAATAGAAGTATATTGCAAAAATTCTTCTATTCTATATTCTAATGTACCAGGTACATTTCAATTTTGCCTTTCTATCCCTTTAAAAAACACATTTACATATTATTACTAAAAATTTTCTTTGAATGCTTCATTCTATCTTGCATTTATTGAGTGATTAATGTCCCCTTAAAGTATGCAAAGTTTTGTGGTCATTTGATAGGCTTTTCAACAGGAAAAGACCATAAACCCCCAAAATGGTTAAAACGAGCACAACAAAATATAGCGATTAAATATATTTTATAGTCTCTGATTTACCAGGATTATTTACTTTCAGTGAAACCTCTTTAAAAATGGTCACCAAAGGACATTTGTATACAGGCTTATGTAGAACAATCATAAAAGAGAAGTATAAACAGGTAATGACAGCAAAAAAAAAAAAAAAAGTTGTTACATCACCTTCAAATTACGGCTAAGAGCCTCAGATTATGGTGCACAGTAATATCAGAACAAGCTAATCAGACTGACTATAAACTGGAAGCTCCTTATGGTCTATGAAAGCAGGTGACATTGAATTAAAATGACAATATTACAAGGGGGGCGGAGCTAGCCACTGGAGAGTAGAGACGTGTTTGCCTGTAGCTCTCTCCTGCAAACTAATCAAACTTTATTATATAGCAGATTAAGTTGTTAAAATTTTGTTTTTTCTTCTCTCATATTACTTGTCCCACTAACCTTAAACACTCCGGACTTGGCTGAAGATATTTGTGGGGCATTTTGCACGCAGCCCTAGTATACTACTGCCTCTCTGCCTGAAGGTGCTACCAGGGGTGCCGGAGAAGGGACCTGCTCTCCGGAGGGTCGGGGCTCCGCTCCGGAGGGCTAACTGACACTTCCTACAGAAGAACGAACAAGGGCACCTACCCCTCATCAAACCTACCGGACAACAGAGTCTGACCCCCAGACACCTACCGCAATAAGGTACAAACCGCTCCTTGTAACTCTGTCCTACCTCCAGCTCTGACTTGCTCCGGAGGGCCGGGGACCCGCTCCGGAGCACTTGTCGGCTGTGAGGCACCACCTAAGCATCGGATACCCATTTCCTCCTTGTCCAGAGGAACTTCAGGAGCCAACACACGCGGGAGTGCAGATGACCTGATCTGCGACCTGAGAGCCCTGTAAAGACTGACGGCGAGACCTGCTCCGGTGAGGTGTCAGGGGGAGACGGCGATTTAGTGGGTGAGGTGCCGGAAGACCAGTTCTACCCCTCGAGGCAATTAGTGTTTTACCTACCTGTTGGACCAGCCCGGGAGGGCGCGAACGGCGGCCATATTGGGCCCTTACACTATCCGGACATCAGTGCCTGTTTGACTCTTGAGGCCCTTGTAGTGCTGATCCACCTGCAGCGAGAGACTCCCCTCATATGGTTGAGACCCTGCAGAGAGTCGCTAATCCGGGATATTCTGAGGTCGGGTGACATACCGGCTTTGTGTTAAGAATTCTGACGCACTTCAGGCCCTGTACTACATTGGACGTCCCTGCTCCAGGGGCCTAGAATCTGATCCTCCATCATCAGTAGAGGAGTTGCTGCCCAGCTGCCCTGCTTCAATTGGTGAGACTGTTCCTTTATATCTCTTTCACACTTTTAGCTAGGTGTTGGGGGGCCTCCTCACATAACGTTTTATTGCTCAGTCTGGGGAGAGAATCTAATAGAGGGGGTTTGAGCTGCCATTACCCCTTTTGAATTTTTGTGGCTGACGCAGCCTTTTCTGGAGACTAGACCCTTACTAGTGGAGGTCACACTGACACCCCTTGAAGACATCCTTGTCAGGAGTAATACTACCAACTTCCACAGCAGGCTTTTAGGGGAGTTATCCCCATTGAGTACTAAGACGCATTACACAGGCCCTGTCAGGACATTCATCGCCTGCTCACTCTGCCTCCACTTAGGTGCTGCATTCATTGAATCCATTCATTAGAAGCCAGATTTAAACCATCTTTCTAACGTTAGGCCAGCCCCAGGCAGAACACCCTAAGATTCTCCTTGGACAGTTAAGGAACTCAGTGCCTTCTCAGTCATGCATAAAAGTCTGGTACCTGATTTACATAACACAATTCTGCAGCCCATATAGCCTGTGTATATGCTCTAGACTGTTAACAAATATTGCTGCTGTGTCACTTTGCATGTCTTTGGCCCTACTTTACACAGCCTGACTTTTCACACCAGCGGGTCTTACTGCATTGTCAACTTATCGCTGCTGCGCCAGCTTATGTGTCTTTGGGCCTTGGCTCAAAGTGGAGTGTTGTGTTATTCTGCTATTTGCCTAACAACTTTCATTTACTGCAGGTCCTCTTCATGGTAATAGTCACACCTGTAAATTAAACTACTGTATACCTAAGTGTCGGTTTCTCAAGACTCCCCCTTTCCGGCCTAGCTAGTCTAGGTTGGTCACTTCCACTTCCCCTTCCTTTGGGTCGTATCCCCCCTCCCTGAGTCAAAGAGTATCCTAATAAACACTGAACACTTAACCCAGGCACATAATCATACTCAAAATACTGGTGCCTTCTGCAGCCTTATATATTATACTAACAGGTCCCTTCATAAAGTAAAAGTCAGCTGCTGCGTCAGCATATGTGTCTTTGGCCTACTGGCCTAAAGTGGAGTGTTGTTATACTTGACTGTCTGCCTAACCACTTATTTCCTGCAGGTTTTCTCCTTCACAGTAATACTTATTGCCGTTAATTAGATAAGTGTAACCTAAAGGTGTAACTCCTCAAGACTCACCCTTTCCGGCCTAGCTAGTCTAGGTTGGTCACTTCCGCTTCCCCTTTTCCCTTCCTTCGGGTCGTATCCCCTTTCCCTGAGTCGAGAGGAGGCTCTGGTGGCCTAGGGGCAGTTTGCCCAGAAACGCTACCCATAGGGTAGTGTGTTTGATACGCAAAGTCTATAGCAGTACAGGCTCTAACCACTTTGCTCTGCTGTGATGTACATTGAAAATATGTAAGCTACTCTTTGATGCCAAGACCCCAGTCAGCCAGATAAAAGCAGGTCATTATAGTGCCGTCTTGTATCTACAAACCTTACTGAATATCCATGCAGGCACACAAAATGCCTCAAACATTCAAAAGAAAGCAAAAACCCCATAACACCCCTAAACGCACAGTGGTGGACCACTTTAGCAAGCCTGTCTCTAGGTCTCAGGCTGGTTCAGATGAGGAACTCACGGACGCTAGTAGCTCAACCGAAACCCCTAGTGGGGCTACCCTGATCAAGTCTGTGGGGCGCTCATTACGTTCAGAAACAGAGGTCAACAACAATCTTATGGACTCCATCACCACGCTTCTGGCTTCCCACCATGATTCCCTATCTAAAAAATTTGATTCCCTCCAGCTGCGTCGCCTCTATCAACCCTATACCAAGTTGCTGAGAGATAAAGCTATAAAGTACAGATGGGGGTTCCCTGTTGAGCTCCATATAACCAAGGATGGCCACCAGTTCACAGCCTCCTCCCCACAGCAGGCCAGAGAACTCATGCAAAGGTGGGACCTATTACCGCCAGATCCACCTGATACCCAGCATCACAAGGACGCTACCAAGGGGTTGAGAGCATCGGCCCCAGAGTGGCGACCTCTCCCCCAAAGAGCGGGTAATGTTCAGAGAAAATCCTCACAGCCCTCTGGTAAGAACCCGCCCACACGCAGTATTTCTACTCTTGTGCTTCATGAGTCCCTCCTTGTTCGGCACTCTATACTAGACCCTGTGCGGGGAGTCACTCTACTCCCTCTTGAAGGTTTGGATACCCTCTTCTCTGGTTCTCCCTTCTTTTTTGTTATTCTAATGACCTAGCATGGATAACTTTAATATTTTTCCTTATATGGTTTCTTCTTCTTCACGTTACTTTTACTATATACAATGATGCATAAGTGTTAATATGCCACCTAATAACTGTTACCACTGATTGTTGTTTGTTTGTTGTTTATTGATTAGAGAGTCGTACTTAAAGAGTAGAATTATTAACACAAGTGTGAGTATTAGTGTGTGATCCAATTGCTATTCTATACATAATGGCACTGCTTAACTGTTAATTATATGTTTAGCAATGTTTTAATTTGGTAATGTTTCGTTCTTTGTTGAGTTATGTATTTGCCACATGTGGTTCTTCATACACTACATTTAGAGTGACATATACGACATGGATAGAGGAAACTTGACACTTGTAGAGACTTGAAGCATAAGCCAGAATGGCTGACTGGGGTCAGGACTCACACGCCTGCCTCCCCCCCACCTTAATAGTTGTGCTCTCTTACAACTCCTAGTAAGAGCACTCATTGAGATAGTGTAATATACACATCGTTAAATAACCTGACAGTTTCTAAACAACAGATACAGACTATAGAGAGTGAATAGGTTCACCCACCCCCCTCTCCCTGTCCCTTTGGTAGTCATTCCCCCTCCCATAACCGTGGCCACCCTTAATGCCCAGGGATTAAATTCCCCTACCAAGCGAAGTCTTCTATCTAACTACCTGACCTCCCACAAACTACATATCGTGTTTCTACAAGAGACACATTGGGATAAAAAGGCGCGACCGTTTCGTAACCCGACACACTATCCCATATGTGAGATGGCTTCCTTTTCAGAGAAAAAGAGAGGGGTAGCAATCCTGGTGCATAGAGATGTTTGTTGTGCCATAGAATATGTTGACCGTGACCCTGAGGGCAGATACCTAATTTTGGTCTGCACATTAAATGGAATACTTTATAATTTGGCCTCCATCTACACCCCAAACGCCAAACAGATACCATTTCTAAGAAAGTTTTTGAGGAGACTGGGCGAAGTTAGGAGGGGCCACTTATTGATAGGAGGTGATCTTAATTTAGTTTGGGACCCTACCTTAGATAAAAAAAAACACTAAAATACGCCTTAGTGACCGAAATCTCAATACCCAGTCCAATGCGCTGTGCAAACTCATGTACCAACATGCCCTATATGACATCTGGTGCTGCCTTGCCCCGACCGAAAGAGACTACACTCATCCTTCTAAGCCACATAACTCCTATTCTAGGATTGATTTCCTACTATGTGACTCTTGGACTCTAGACCAATTCCATGCCCCACACATTAGACCATGCCCCTGGTCAGATCATGACCTTGTTAGTGCGAGGTGCTCAATGTTGCGCCCCCCGACAGCAGACCTTCCTGGAAACTACCAGACAACTTTCTCTCTGAAGGGGAGATCCCCCCGCTTGTGGAGACAATCTCAGATTTTCTGAGACATAATGATACGGGGGACACGAGCCTGGGAATCTTGTGGGCCTCACTTAAAGCCTATCTCAGGGGTAATTTCCTTAAAAAAAGTGCGCTATTGAAAACTAAGAGTAAGATCCCCCTCGCTAAATTTTATGCGGAACTCAGACAAATTGAAATGGCTAACAAAAGTACCCCTACTCCCACCCTTGCTGATCGGGTAGGCACTATCAGGGATGAAATCAACAAGAGAGAGCAGCTCCGGGTTCAAGCTTATTTATTTAGGCTTAAGCAACTATACTTTTATAAAGGAAATAAGGCCGATAGATTACTTGCCCGCAAGCTCAGGGATCGTGCGGTCCAAGCCAGAATCCCCTTGATTAATACTGCAACAGGCGCTGTCCATTCGCCAAGAGATATAGGGAAGGCGTTTGCCGACTACTATACCTCGCTATATAACCTTGATAGAAACTCTCTGGGAGTTGACGCACGCAGGACAGCGACCCAACAGTTTTTGGCAAAGTTAGACCTTCCTTCCTTAGATGCTGATTCGGTAGACGACTTGACTGCTCCTTTCACCCTAGAGGAAGTCAAAGCAGCCATTCTGGCCTTAAAGCCTCATAAGGCTCCGGATGGCTTCACAAGCTTATTCTATCGTACCTTCGCCCAACTAATATCACCTATATTGCTTCGTCTTTACGATGAAGTTGCGGGGACAGGAGTCTTCCTCCCCGAATTCCTAGAGGCCAGTATCTTGACTATACCCAAAGAAGGGAAGGATCCAACGCTCTGTGGGAGCTATCGGCCTATCTCACTTATTAATGTGGACGTGAACGTCTATGCCAAGGTTCTGGCAACCAGACTTGGAAGACACTTACCCTCACTGGTCCATTTGGACCAAGTGGGATTCATACAAGGTAGGCAAGGTACAGATAACACCCGAAGGTTACTGAATATATTTATGGAAGCGGCGGATATGGGACTGCCCCTCCTCACCCTGTCTATGGATGCGGAAAAAGCATTTGATAGGGTGGGGTAGTAATATATGTTTTGTGCCCTGGAACATTTTGGGATCCCTCAAGTTTTTCGTACAGCTGTTGCTGCTCTCTACACCTCCCCGACGGCCGTGGTCAAGGGTTTAGGCTTCTGTTCTCCTAAAATTATTATCAGGAATGGGACTAGACAGGGATGTCCCCTGTCCCCATTCCTTTTCACGTTGGCGATGGAACCACTTGCGGAGGCAATTAGAAAAAAATCCCAGGATCCAGGGTCTAGAGATACACGACACCCTCCAGAAGTTAGCGCTTTTTGCAGACGACCTCAGCCTCTTCCTAACAAATCCGGTAGAGTTGCTCCCCCCCCCCTCTTAGAGACTATTGACTCCTTTAGCAGAATATAAAATTATAAGATTAACGTGACTAAAACAGAGGCCTACATGATACACTTAGGACAGGCAGAGCAGAGGCGTTTTAAGCGACTTTACTCGTTCAAGTGGTCGGTTGACGGGATTCAACATCTAGGTGTTTACCTGTCACATGTCAAAGATATAGTGATACAGGAAAATTATGCTGTCCTATTAAGGGAGGTTGATGCCCGATTGAAATCGAAGAAATATGAGGAAATATCGTGGATGGGCAGAATTGCTGCTCTAAAGATGATGATCCTCCCCAAATTAACTTACATCATGAGATGTATTCCTATCCCAGTACCGGAGAAGATGCTGCGTAGCTTCCAAGCATCATTTAATTCCTATATTTGGGAAAATAAGAGGCCGAGAGTCGCGGCAGCCACTCTCCAGGCCCCGATTGACCGAGGTGGGCTGGGCCTCCCCAATGTCCAGCTATATCACCAAGCGGCGATGATCTCACATGTTTCAGCCTGGGGACAAGTCCTCCCTCCCACAAGATGGAGGGAGTTAGAACAGGCATCCCTCCCAGCATACATTGACCTCTCGGACTTGTTGTGGATTCCCCCGCACTTCGCTTTGCGAATAACTGTCTCTAACCAGCTCATTAAAAACCGTCAATCAGCCTGGTTCCAGTTGAGACACAACCAGTTGATAGCCCCGCATCCTTCCCCTGTTCACCCGGTCATGACACTCCTGCGAGGGCTACCTAATATCCGGCTTGCCTCCTGGAAGAGTCTGGAGGTCACCTCTTTAGGCGACTTCTACTTAAACGACAATCTTCTCTCATCCCAATACATGATTGCTAGATTTGACATTCCTCGCCACCTGGAGTTTGACTTTATGAGACTTAGATCCCTTATGAAAGCATGGGGATTCCCGATTGACAAGATCAGGACACCCACCATTTGGGAGATCAGGTGGAAAGCGGGCCTACAACTGTACAAGCCTCTCACTGCCCACTACAAATCCCTTTTAGGGCCTCCCACCCTTATAAAAACAAGACATATGACCTCCTGGGAGGCTGAACTGAGACTTACCTACATGACTCTTGACTGGTCCAAGGTGATACAGATGACTAAATCTGCGCTCCATTGTGTCACGATGTATGAACTTTACTTTAAGATTATTACCAGATGGCACTTAGTGCCGGCCAAACTTCGGACTCTGTACCCTGGACATTCACCCCTATGTTGGAGAGAGTGTGGAGAAATAAGCACTCCACTCCATGTGTGGTGGTCATGTGACAGACTCCGACCGCTTTGGTCTAAAACCTGTGCGACCTGTACGGCCTTAGAACCTTTGATTCCGGATACCCCGGGCCTGGCTCTCCTACATATCGGAGTAAAAAAGCTACCGACGCATAAGAGATACTTACTTGTTTACTTGTTGACATCGGTCAAAATGCTTATAGCCAGGAACTGGAAGAAACAGCAGCCTCCAAGATGGCAGGCTGTGGTTGACTATCTACAATACATTAAATCTATGGAAGACTATGTTTTTCGGATGAAAAACCAACCAGGTACCTTTAGCCTAATCTGGGGACCCTGGGAGACTTACCTTAAACCGACTCCATAATATGGTCTTCCCCCCTGAACTCTGGTAACCCACCTCTGACTACATTCCTTCCCTGTCCCTGAGGATGCACCTCACTGTGACTGTCTCGAGGTGCTCCTCATTTATGGATGGGGTCCTCCCCCTCATTAACTCCCCCTCCCCCCCCTCCGATAGTATCCCTTCCCCTCCCCGAGGTACCTTCCCCCCCCCCCCCTTCTCAAGGGGGTATGGGTGATCGAACCTAACAGCATTGTTTCCATACATACTACGTATACCTTTTGTTTTGCTTCTCTTAACTATTGAGTATTTAAAATCTATTTAAAAAAAAAAAAAAGACAATATTACATTATCATTGAAGAAGCAGCAATACACTGGGAACTAGCTGTACATGTCAGGTGAGCCAAAGACAAGAGACATATAGAGACTACATATGAACGCTTTTCAACAAAGGATATCAAAAGAACAAAGCAAATTAGCTCCTAAAGGTAAATTGGGTAAATTGTTATGCTCTAACTAAATCATGAAAGCTTAATTCTGACTTTACTGTACCTAAATGTGCATTGTAAATAAAAAACAGAATTTATGCTTACCTGATAAATTACTTTCTCCAACGGTGTGTCCGGTCCACGGCGTCATCCTTACTTGTGGGATATTCTCTTCCCCAACAGGAAATGGCAAAGAGCCCAGCAAAGCTGGTCACATGATCCCTCCTAGGCTCCGCCTTCCCCAGTCATTCGACCGACGTAAAGGAGGAATATGCATAGGAGAAATCATATGATACCGTGGTGACTGTAGTTAGAGAAAATAATTCATCAGACCTGATTAAAAAACCAGGGCGGGCCGTGGACCGGACACACCGTTGGAGAAAGTAATTTATCAGGTAAGCATAAATTCTGTTTTCTCCAACATAGGTGTGTCCGGTCCACGGCGTCATCCTTACTTGTGGGAACCAATACCAAAGCTTTAGGACACGGATGATGGGAGGGAGCAAATCAGGTCACCTAGATGGAAGGCACCACGGCTTGCAAAACCTTTCTCCCAAAAATAGCCTCAGAAGAAGCAAAAGTATCAAATTTGTAAAATTTGGTAAAAGTGTGCAGTGAAGACCAAGTCGCTGCCTTACATATCTGATCAACAGAAGCCTCGTTCTTGAAGGCCCATGTGGAAGCCACAGCCCTAGTGGAATGAGCTGTGATTCTTTCAGGAGGCTGCCGTCCGGCAGTCTCATAAGCCAATCGGATGATGCTTTTAAGCCAAAAAGAGAGAGAGGTAGAAGTTGCTTTTTGACCTCTCCTTTTACCAGAATAAACAACAAACAAGGAAGATGTTTGTCTGAAATCCTTTGTAGCCTCTAAATAGAATTTTAGAGCACGAACTACATCCAAATTGTGCAACAAACGTTCCTTCTTTGAAACTGGATTCGGACACAAAGAAGGCACAACTATCTCCTGGTTAATATTTTTGTTAGAAACAACTTTCGGAAGAAAACCAGGTTTAGTACGCAAAACCACCTTATCTGCATGGAACACCAGATAAGGAGGAGAACACTGCAGAGCAGATAACTCTGAAACTCTTCTAGCAGAAGAAATTGCAACCAAAAACAAAACTTTCCAAGATAATAACTTAATATCTACGGAATGTAAGGGTTCAAACGGAACCCCTTGAAGAACTGAAAGAACTAAATTGAGACTCCAAGGAGGAGTCAAAGGTTTGTAAACAGGCTTGATTCTAACCAGAGCCTGAACAAAAGCTTGAACATCTGGCACAGCCGCCAGCTTTTTGTGAAGTAAAACAGATAAAGCAGAAATCTGTCCCTTCAAAGAACTTGCAGATAATCCTTTCTCCAAACCCTCTTGTAGAAAGGATAGAATCTTAGGAATTTTTAACTTGTTCCATGGGAATCCTTTCGATTCGCACCAACAGATATATTTTTTCCATACTTTATGGTAAATTTTTCTAGTTACAGGCTTTCTAGCCTGAATAAGAGTATCAATGACAGAATCTGAGAACCCACGCTTTGATAAAATCAAGCGTTCAATCTCCAAGCAGTCAGTTGGAGTGAGGCCAGATTCGGATGTTCGAACGGACCTTGAACAAGAAGGTCCCGTCTCAAAGGTAGCTTCCATGGTGGAGCCGATGACATATTCACCAGATCTGCATACCAAGTTCTGCGTGGCCACGCAGGAGCTATCAAGATCACCGAAGCCCTCTCCTGATTGATCCTGGCTACCAGCCTGGGAATGAGAGGAAACGGTGGGAATACATAAGCTAGGTTGAAGGTCCAGGGCGCTACTAGTGCATCTACTAGAGTCGCCTTGGGATCCCTGGATCTGGACCCGTAGCAAGGAACCTTGAAGTTCTGACGAGACGCCATCAGATCCATGTCTGGAATGCCCCATAATTGAGTTATGTGGGCAAAGATTTCCGGATGGAGTTCCCACTCCCCTGGATGAAATGTCTGACGACTCAGAAAATCCGCTTCCCAATTTTCCACTCCTGGGATGTGGATTGCAGACAAGTGGCAGGAGTGAATCTCCGCCCATTGAATTACTTTGGTCACTTCTTCCATCGCCAGGGAACTCCTTGTTCCCCCCTGATGGTTGATATATGCAACAGTCGTCATGTTGTCTGATTGAAACCTTATGAATTTGGCCTTTGATTCCACTGTCTGAGCATGCACAGTTGTAATGGTCTTAGATGAATTCGCGCAAAAGGAAGTATGTCCATTGCCGCAACCATCAAACCTATTACTTCCATGCACTGCGCTATGGAAGGAAGAAGAACAGAATGAAGTACTTGACAAGAGCTTAGAAGTTTTGATTTTCTGGCCTCTGTCAGAAAAATCTTAATTTCTAAGGAGTCTATTATTGTTCCCAAGAAGGGAACTCTTGTTGACGGGAATAGAGAACTTTTTTCTACGTTCACTTTCCACCCGTGAGATCTGAGAAAGGCTAGGACAATGTCCGTATGAGCCTTTGCTTGTGGCAGAGACGACGCTTGAATCAGTATGTCGTCCAAGTAAGGTACTACTGCAATGCCCCTTGGCCTTAGCACCGCTAGAAGGGACCCTAGTACCTTTGTGAAAATTCTTGGAGCAGTGGCTAATCCGAATGGAAGTGCCACAAACTGGTAATGCTTGTCCAGAAAGGCGAACCTTAGGAACCGATGATGTTCCTTGTGGATAGGAATATGTAGATACGCATCCTTTAAATCCACCGTGGTCATGAATTGACCTTCCTGGATGGTAGGAAGAATTGTCCGAATGGTTTCCATTTTGAACAATGGAACCCTGAGAAATTTGTTTAGGATCTTGAGATCCAAAATTGGCCTGAATGTTCCCTCTTTTTTGGGAACTATGAACAGATTGGAGTAAAACCCCATCCCTTGTTCTCCTAATGGAACAGGATGAATCACTCCCATTTTTAACAGGTCTTCTACACAATGTAAGAATGCCTGTCTTTTTATTTGGTCTGAAGACAATTGAGACCTGTGGAACCTTCCCCTTGGGGGTAGTTCCTTGAATTCCAGGAGATAACCTTGAGAAACTATTTCTAGCGCCCAAGGATCCTGAACATCTCTTGCCCAAGCCTGAGCGAAGAGAGAGAGTCTGCCCCCCACCAGATCCGGTCCCGGATCGGGGGCCAGCATCTCATGCTGTCTTAGTAGCGGTAGCAGGCTTCTTGGCCTGCTTACCTTTGTTCCAGCCTTGCATCGGTCTCCAGGCTGGCTTGGTTTGAGAAGAATTACCCTCTTGCTTAGAGGATGTAGAATTTGAGGCTGGTCCGTTTCTGCGAAAGGGACGAAAATTTGTTTTATTTTTAGCCTTAAAAGACCTATCCTGAGGAAGGGCGTGGCCCTTTCCCCCAGTGATGTCTGAAATAATCTCTTTCAAGTCAGGGCCAAACAGCGTTTTCCCCTTGAAAGGGATGTTAAGCAATTTGTTCTTGGAGGACACATCCGCTGACCAAGACTTTAGCCAAAGCGCTCTGCGCGCCACAATAGCAAAACCTGAATTTTTCGCCGCTAATCTAGCTAATTGCAAAGTGGCGTCTAAGGTAAAAGAGTTAGCCAATTTAAGTGCTTGAACTCTGTCCATAACCTCCTCATAAGAAGATGCTTTATTGAGCGACTTTTCTAGTTCTTCGAACCAGAAACACGCTGCTGTAGTGACAGGAACAATGCATGAAATTGGTTGTAGAAGGTAACCTTGCTGAACAAACATCTTTTTAAGCAAACCCTCTAATTTTTTATCCATAGGATCTTTGAAAGCACAACTATCTTCTATAGGGATAGTGGTGCGTTTGTTTAGAGTAGAAACCGCCCCCTCGACCTTGGGGACTGTCTGCCATAAGTCCTTCCTGGGGTCGACCATAGGAAATAATTTCTTAAATATAGGGGGAGGGACAAAAGGTATGCCGGGCCTTTCCCATTCTTTATTTACAATGTCCGCCACCTGCTTGGGTATAGGAAAAGCTTCGGGGGGCACCGGGACCTCTAGGAACTTGTCCATCTTACATAATTTCTCTGGAATGACCAAATTGTCACAATCATCCAGAGTAGATAACACCTCCTTAAGCAGAGCGCGGAGATGTTCCAATTTAAATTTGAATGTAATAACGTCAGGTTCAGCTTGTTGAGAAATTTTTCCTGAATCTGAAATTTCTCCCTCAGACAAAACCTCCCTGGCCCCTTCAGACTGGTGTAAGGGCATGTCAGAACCATTATCATCAGCGTCCTCATGCTCTTCAGTATCTAAAACAGAGCAGTCGCGCTTTCGCTGATAAGTGGGCATTTTGGCTAAAATGTTTTTAATAGAATTATCCATTACAGCCGTTAATTGTTGCATAGTAAGGAGGATTGGCGCACTAGATGAACTAGGGACCTCCTGAGTGGGCAAGACTGGTGTAGACATAGAAGGAGATGATGCAGTACCATGCTTACTCCCCTCACTTAAGGAATCATTTTGGGCAACATTATTATCAGTGGCATCATTGTCCCTACTTTGTTTGTCACATTCATCACATATATTTAAATGGAGAGGAACCTTGGCTTCCGAACATACAGAACATCGTCTATCTGATGGTTCAGACATGATAATAGGCATAAACTTGATAACAAAGCACAAAAAACGTTTTAAAATAAAACCGTTACTGTCACTTTAAATTTTAAACTGAACACACTTTATTACTGAATATGTGCAAAAGTATGAAGGAATTGTTCAAAATTCACCAAAATTTCACCACAGTGTCTTAAAGCCTTAAAAGTATTGCACACCAAATTTGAAAGCTTTAACTCTTAAAATAACGGAACCGGAGCCGTTTTTACATTTAACCCCTATACAGTCCCTGGTATCTGCTTTGCTGAGACCCAACCAAGCCCAGAGGGGAATACGATACCAAATGACGCCTTCAATAAGCTTTTTCAGTGGATCTGAGCTCCTCACACATGCATCTGCATGCCTTGCTTCTCAAAAACAACTGCGCATTAGTGGCGCGAAAATGAGGCTCTGCCTATGACTAGAAAAGGCCCCCAGTGAAAAAGGTGTCCAATACAGTGCCTGCAGTTTTTTTAACAGAATTCCCAAGATTAAAATAACTTCAAAGTTATAAACCATTAAATATGCTTATAAAGTAATCGTTTTAGCCCAGAAAAATGTCTACCAGTCTTTAAAGCCCTTGTGAAGCCCTTTATTCTTATATTTAAAACTAAGAAAATGGCTTACCGGATCCCATAGGGAAAATGACAGCTTCCAGCATTACCAAGTCTTGTTAGAAATGTGTCATACCTCAAGCAGCAAAAGTCTGCTCACTGTTTCCCCCAACTGAAGTTAATTCATCTCAACAGTCCTGTGTGGAAACAGCCATCGATTTTAGTAACGGTTGCTAAAATCATTTTCCTCTTACAAACAGAAATCTTCATCTCTTTTCTGTTTCAGAGTAAATAGTACATACCAGCACTATTTTAAAATAACAAACTCTTGATTGAAGAATAAAAACTACATTTAAACACCAAAAAACTCTTAGCCATCTCCGTGGAGATGTTGCCTGTGCAACGGCAAAGAGAATGACTGGGGAAGGCGGAGCCTAGGAGGGATCATGTGACCAGCTTTGCTGGGCTTTTTGCCATTTCCTGTTGGGGAAGAGAATATCCCACAAGTAAGGATGACGCCGTGGACCGGACACACCTATGTTGGAGAAACAGTTTCAATACAACTTTCCCTTTTATCCAGTTTATCCCATCCATGAGTGTTCTTTAATACGCTAGTGTAAAAAACGTTATAGTAATGTATTAGAACAGTTTATAACTAAAATTCTCACAGGTAGCAACTGTCCACCTGTAGTTTAAACCTGCTATTCATAAATCATTTTCCAATGAGAAACCTCTCTCTTGCACTCACAACTTACATAAAAAAAGTTAAAATAAATCAATTTAGTTGCAAGCTGTTGAGCTATGAACAGAGCTACAAGGGATTACTCCTTTTATTCACCAGTTCAGCACACATATTCCTGCACTGATTGCATCTTGACAAGTCAGTTGTTATTGCCTAAACAGAGCTACAAGGGATTACTCCTTTTATTCACCAGTTCAGCACACATATTCCTGCACTGATTGCATCTTGACAAGTCAGTTGTTATTGCCTAAACAGAGCTACAAGGGATTACTCCTTTTATTCACCATTTCAGCACACATATTCCTGTACTGATTGCATCTTAATAAGTCAGTTGTTATTGCCTATAGCTTTTGAAGCTAAAATACTAGGGTGCACATGCTCAGATCACTCTTTGGTTTCCCTCGCTCTCACCAAAATCATTAATCCAGCTAGACATAAATCTTGGACTTTTTTTTATTTATTTATAAAGTTTTATTGAGTGATAAACTTTGCAACAAAATGCGTATTACACAGTTTTTGTCAGTAGCATTACAAAATAGGAATATCCATTATACATAAAAGAGGGGAATGGGAAACTTGGAACAATGGTTGTACATTCATGTACAGTCCCTGGAAACAATATGCAGCATGTTTCAACTCCACAAGGCTTACTGTGACTTATACCAATGTTCTTCTAACATTCCTAAATAGGATTACACACAATCAAGGTAAGATCCGAATTGTACATTTAGTATAAAGGTTCTCGTTTAGTAGAATATGTTACTAATGTCTATGTGGTGACATACTGTATATTCTTCCCATAGAAAGGAGATGGATAGGTATTTATCAGGTTTTTTGGATATAACAAAGTGATACTTTTCTAATAATATTGTGGTAGAAACCAAGGCTCTCCACTTCTCTGTCGTGGGTGGACTTGTCTGTTTCCAGTGTTGCGGTATTAATCTTTTGGCACTATTGATCATAATATACTGCAACTGGAGTCTAAGTTTACATCGGACCTTTGGGAATTTATTAAACAAAATTGTCACCGGGTCCAGGGGTACTATGATCCCTGTGACTTCTCCAATTTCTCCTATGATGTTGGACCAGAAAGGAGCTATAAGGGGGGATTGCCACCATATGTGCATGAAGGAGCCCGGGTCCCCACATTCCCTCGGGCACTCTGATGATGTATTCTTAAATATTGTGGCAAGTATGGATGGCGTAAAGTACTATCTGCTTTGGAGTTTAATATTCATTTCTTGTTTTTGCACCGAGGAGGTGTACCTGTTCATATTTTGGAATATCTGTAGCCATTCTTTTTGTTTAAGGTGATAATGTAGTTCCTCCTCCCACTTATTAGTGTAGGTAGGAAGTTTCCTAGCGTGATGTGTCAAGAGTAGCTTATAGGTTAAAGATAATATGCCTTTTTGGAGAGTTTCATATAGCATAAGGATTCAAAGGCTGTAAGGGGTCTGAGAATGTTTTCCCTCTCTGCATGACTATTGATGTAATGTGTGAGTTGTTGGTAACGAAACCAATGGTGAAATATCCCCCCGTGGTATTCTTGGAAATCTGACCTAGGTTTTATTTTGTTGTTCTGCAGAACATTATGACATAGGGCTGCATCAGATAAGGTTGTGACTGGGTTCGGAGAGAAGATAGACTGCAATGGTAAACTCGGGTTACTTAGTAATGGAGTCAGTGGTGAGGTATAAGAGGAGATGATGGGTATTTTTGCGAGATATTTATCCCATAATTTGTATGTCTCCAAAGTCAATTTAGAAATATTGTGGTCAAACTGTCTGCTCTGGGGAGAAAGCCAGCAACAACTTCCGAACTGTCTGACTCCTGCTAGGGTATGTTCTAAAGAAATCCACTCTTTGCTTTGAGAGTTTTTACACTAATCTGCAATTCGAGAGAGGAAAACCGCCCATCTATAATATTGCAAACACGGTACACCCAGGCCACCGTTTTCTTTTGTACGGTACATAGTGGACTTAGCTATTCTCTGTCTTTTATTTTGCCAGATAAAAGTGTTGATGATCTTTTGTAGTGTAAGTAATTTGGAGTCCGGGATGTTTATAGGGAGTGTTTGGAGGATATATAATATCTTTGATAATATGGACATCTTAACCGCATTAATCCTACCTATCCAAGAGAGGGTTTTATTTTGCCAGGAACGTAATTCCTGCTGTATATTTTTGATGAGAAGGGAGTAGTTAAGTGTGACCAGAAGGTGTGGGGTTGTAGATAAGTGGACCCCTTAATATTTTGTGGAAATCTTTTGATATTTGAATTTTTGGACCATCACTATATTTTGGATATCGGCCTGGGGGGGACCTATACTTAAGAATTCTGATTTGTTCGCATTTACTTTGAAGTTTGAGTGCGAGCCGTAAAGTGTAAGTTCTTCTATAACAAATTGGATAGAACGTTTTGGGGTAGATAACGTTAAAAATATGTTATCCGCATAGAGAGTAATTTTATATTCCCGGGGGCCTATTTGGATGCCTCTAATTTTAGTATTTTGTCTAATTCTATTAGCCAGAATCTCCATCGCCAACACAAACAGCAACGGTGAGAGTGGGCACCCCTGTCTCGTGCCGTTCCATATAGGGAGTGAGGGGGAAAGGTCATTATTTAGTACAATTTTAGCACTGGGATGACTGTAGAGGGCAAATATTTTGTCGATGAATATAACTGGGAATCCAAATTTTATAAGGGTCTGTCTAAGGAAAGTCTATTGCAGCCTATCAAAAGATTTTTCCGCATCCATTGACGCAAATATAGAGGGGATTTGATGTGTGGATGCGTAGTCTTTCAGGGTGATTATTTTAGTAGTGTTATCCCGGGTCTCACGGCCTGGAGTGAATCCTGCCTGATTTATATTGATTAAAGATGGGAGGACTTTATTTAATCGGTGTGCTAAAGTTTTTGCGTAAATCTTGACGTCTACATTCAAGAGTGAGATAGGTCTAAAATTAGATATGCAATCAGGGGAGTTTCCCAGGTTGGGGAGAACCGTTATATGAGCCTCCAACATGGATGTGGTAAAGAGGCAGTGTGTGCTGCATGATTAAACATATGCAGCATATGTGGAAGTAAAATTAGCTAAAAAGCTTAATATCTAACCGACAGTCTGGCCAGGGCACTTCCCCACATTCAAGTTTTTTATGGATGAGATCATTTCCGAAGGAGTTATCGGAGAGCCCAAATCCTTAATTTGGTCCTCAGTGAGTTGAGGGAGTTTACAAGTGTCTAGGTATTTTAGAAGGTCACGGTCTTCCGTATCCACGCTCTTTTGTGAGTTAATGTTATATAACGTAGAGTAATAGTTGTGGAATTGTTTTAAAATCTCAGGGGTGGTCCGAACTCTTGTGTTGTCCAGTAGCCTGAGGTTGTGTATGTACGCTTTAAGCCTTTTCCATTTAAGGGTACGAGCTAAGAGTTTGCCCGCTTTATTCCCTTCATAAAAATAGAATTGTTTAGTGCGCATGTGAGTTTTTTGCTGCTTAATTGACAGAAAGTCGTTGAGTTGATTACGGAGAGTTTTTATATCTGCTAGGATTTGATTGTTAGAGGGGTCCTGTTTATGGTCATATTCAGCTTGGGCCAGTTTAGAAGAGTGTTATAAAGTTGCCTATTTATTTTTTGAATGTGGGATTTAAGCATGATGAATTCCCCTCTAATGGTGCATTTATGAGCTTCCCATAGTATATAGGGGTCAATAACAAAATTTATATTTTTCTCAAAGCATTCAGTCAGTGATTTAGTTAGTTTCTCTAGGTTTAGGGGGTTGCTTAAAAGGGAGTCTTCTAGTCTCTAAATATAGGCAGTTCACCGGGTATCCGGCCATTTAAATCTCACCTCCAACGCCGAGTGATCTGACCAGGAGCACGGTGATATAGTAGAGGTAGTGACTAAGGAGAAACCCACCTGGTTTGTTAGAATATAGTCGATCCTGCTATAGGTAAGGTTGGGGTGGGAAAAGAAAGTATAATCTCTTTTGTCAGGGTGTATGAATCTCCATACATCATATAGGTTATTATCCTTGAGAGCTTTCCAAAGGAAGCCAGTGTTTTTTTTTTGTGTGTTTTTTTTTTAGAGGTCATAGATTTTGTGTTGGATGTATCCAGTTTTGGTTCAAGTGGGTAGTTAAAAATCGCCCCCCAAGAAGTCTATGCCCTGTGACAAATCCAAGTATTTGCGGAATAGTGATTTGAAAAATGGAATATGTTGGGAATTTGGAGCATATGCATTTAAAAATGTTACCGGTTTACCAAATAATAATCCTGACAGCCCTACATATCTAAAATCTGTAAAATGGAGCGTAAAAGGTATTGTTTTACGTATAAGGATACTAAACCCCCGCTTAACTCCTGCTGAGCTGTGGTAATGCTGGGTGTATTGTGACCCAAAATATGCTGGCTCTCTATTTTTTTTAAAGTGGGTTTCCTGTAGTAAAAGGATATCTACCCCCCGCTTAGCCAGGTCGAACAATGCTTTGCGACGTTTGCTAGGAGAGTTAAACCCCTTGACATTTTGTGTAGTTAAGGTTAGTTCACGAGCTTTCGAATTCATAATGTGTACAAATTAAAAAGTCTCTGTGGTATTCTTTTGTGTGGAGTGATTAGATCATGAATGTAGCAGAACATAACAGTAAACATTAAGATACAAAAAAATCCAAACATTTCAGAACCAGACAATCATGGTCTGTAGTGGCACTGCAAGCAGACACAACCCCTAGGGTCATCTCCGCCCACCTCGCCCCTATTCTGAGGGAAATTGGGGAATACCTGATGAAAGCATATTTAAACACAGTTTAGTGCCAATGATTTTGGGGGCCAACTTACAAACTTTACTTAAGTTATTAAGGGCATAGCAAATCAATTCACACAATTTATCCCAAACAATAAACAGAGTGAAAATTACAGTTCAGGCTAAATATATCAAAACATTTCAACGAACCAGTTCCACCATGTGGATCAAAGTGGAGTTAAGGAGGCCAGAAATATCTTTGGTAATCAGCGTCCAGTTCTAGGTCTCAGAGACTAAAGGTTGGAGTGTCCTCTGAGTCTTTGGGTCCTGGGTTTGTTGAGGTGGAAGAGTTCTTTTCTGTTGGGTGCTCACCAGCATCCATTTGTATGAAGCATTAGGGGACTCTGTGTTTTGTGAGGACGTCTATTGTTTCTCCTGCTGTGGCATCCAGGCATGTTTAGAGCCTTGCAGAAAGCTCCCATTTCTGAGACATCTTTACAGATTTGTCTCCTGTCTTCATGAATAACCAGGAGTTGGGTTGGGAAGCCCCAGCCATATGGAATCCTTTTTAGCTGGAGAAGTTGCGCGTCAGGGATCTAAATTCTCTCCTTTGTTGAAGGGTCCTCTGGGAAAGGTCTGCAAAAAACTGCAAGACTGTGCCCCTAAATCTAATCGGCTGGTTCTCTCTCGAAAGGCCTAGTATCTCTTCTCTGTCACTGAGGTTTTTTAATTTAATAATGATGTCCCTTGGAGGGGCTGAGTCCGGTGGTTTTGGGCGCAGAGCCCTGTGGGCCCTGTCCCAGGGAATAGTTTGAGGAGTTGGTCCCTTTCATGTGATTGAATAGGGCTGGCAGGTAGGTAGGAAGGTCTTTTGGCAGGACGGATTCAAGGATGCCACGAATGCGCAAGTTTTTCCTGCGGCTCCTGTTTTCCAGGTCATCTACCTTGTCATACAGCATTTCCATGGAGTGTTGTTGGTGGTCATATTTTGGTGGAATTCCTCTCTCATGGTGTCAATGCCTTCTTCCAGTGCCTCTACCCTAAAGCCTATTGCATGGACATCCGGTTTTAAATCTGCCAATTCCTCCCTGAAACATGTCCGAACAATGTCCGTGATATCTTGCTTAGATGGGAGGGAAGAAAGCACGTCCGCTGGAACTTGAATTAGATCTTGTGTGTTTTGTTCGGCCTCCGAAGATATATCTGTTTGCATGGAGGCGGCCACAAGTGCCACATTTTCACTGTGAGAAGTTTGTTCTGCTGTATTAAAGTAGGATGTGATCGAGTTGTTCTTGCCTGTCTGGGGCTTGTTCGCTTTAGCTTGTTTAGGCTTTTGCTTAGACGCCATTGCAGGTGTGGTACGTGTGTCTTAGGTCCCAAACAAGGGGTATGTTATTTGTTATAGAGCCACCAGTTATTTCTAACATGGGTTGCCTAGTAAACGTTGTTCCCCTGTTCTTTATTGCTCTGGATAGCGATTACCGTGGCAGTGAAACACTCTCAGATTAGGCCCACGTGCTTTCTCAGGCCTAGGTGATCTATACTGTGTTAATTTTCCACAGTACTGTATCGAAATTGTCCCATTCTAATAGTTGTCACAGTTAGTTGGGGGCTATATCGTTCTGTCTGTGTTATCAGCACTAAATGCGTGCTTCTTTGTGTCCTGTAACCCTCAGTGTCGTCTCTATCTATGCTGTGTATCGGCCGATGACTGCTGCGGACTATGCTGCGTGTGGGGAAGATGGAAAACCTTTTCAGTGTCACTCGCCGCAATCTATGCCAGACCGCATAATCCAGAGGACTCCTGTCCTTTGCTCCGTCTATTCCGTGCTTTACTCCTCTGCCTACGTAGCTAATTTTGTACTAGGTCAGGCCTTGCAGGAAAACCCCAGCATTTGCAATTGTGGCGTAGAGCGGCTCCCATTTTACTCACGGAGCTCCGGTATTGATGTGGACGGATTGATGTGCAGATTGCCCCTGCCTGCAAGAGTTGGGTCTATCTTGGACACCCAACTTTAAGCTTTTAATGCTATTCTATCAGCAGAGCTCGGAATTACGCCACCATATTGGTTGCAACCCGGCTCCGCCCCTCCCCCACCCTAAATCTTGGACTTTCAATCCAAATTTGCTTAGAGACCCATAACTGACATTTAATGAACATATAGTTCATTTTCTATCGGACAAAAAAAAAAAACATCACTGAGAACCACTCTACGGTTTGAAATAGTGGGGTTACGAGCAAATCATCTTGTGTGAGTCCTCCTCCTTCCACTTTATTGACAAAGCAAACAGAATTCTTTAATATAAAAAGAAGCTGTTCGCTCTATTAAATTGTTAGAGGCCAACTATTTTATCTATTCTAACAAGCCCGACAGATTACTAGCTAGAAAAATTAGGTATATCATTGGATCCACTTCAATCCCACTGATTTAGAGGGCAGATGGGTCAGTAACAAACCACTTGTTACAAACTGCTGTTTGTAACTGGCCCTTTAAATGGAAAATTGCCCTGCTTCCCTGGATTTTGGAGAAGCCTATTTGCCAGCCTCCTTCCACATGACTATGGCCCCTGGAAGATTGTGCCCCTGAGAGTATATTGACTTTTGTTGGGTGTGTGTGGCCCTTTGGGAACCGTCTGGGGACATATTGTGACTTTGGTGAACAATGCCCCCTTTAAGACTATGTCCCCAGACCTGTGAAATGACTTGTCCCTGGCTTTCTCCCACTTGGTTCAGTTTCATTGTGTGCCATTAAGAGTTAAATTTTGTTCAGCTTCAAGAAACCTATTCTAAATACAAGTCTGCTGGGATTAGCTCTAATTAGGTTTAGTGATCAACTTTCCCATTGTCTAATCAGACTAGTATTGATAAGGTGGACTGCATTGTTTTATTGTGTGTAAAATGTTATCTGCTGAAGTAATGTTGTGGCCTGTCAAAGGGAGTGTCTCTCTATCTAATATCAAATGTGTGATGGGGGATTTTATGCCTCCCCCTGAGAGTGTCCTGTTTGCATGTAACCTCAATAAAAAGGAGGATGTGTGCTCCAGCACATCAGACCTATTTTTGACCCTCTAACTTGCAGCTTTGACTCATGTTTGTAGGGGACAGCTTATAATCACTACAGGGATTGCTATGTTTTTCATACTCCCTTAGCTACAGGGATTGCTACAGAAGGAAGAGGTTCGCCTACTGGAGCCTGGTCGTAGGTCCAGGGCGCAGAGCAGACGGCGAGATACCAGCCCAGCAGCGGTGGTTCATATAGTCTGCATTACTGATGGTGGCTACGCAGTAGTTATAGTGTCCACGGTGCTGCTGCTCCTTTGGTGAGCGCTAGGAGCATCCTTTTCAACGGTCCAACTTCCAGCCAGCCTGGAGGCAACCGTAACATTTGGCGGCAGCGGTGGGATTGGCGTCCTAGCGCAAGGAGCAGCACCACAACAGCACTGGTATCGTAGGAGAGTAATTGAGGGCAACGCTAGCCACTGCGCAGCGTCCCTACCTACAGCAGCATGGAGCTGACAAGATACTGGTCAGAACCATGTGAAGAGCACCTCAACCGGATCCGTCGCTATGAGGGCGCGGATTTCGTTCCAGAGGTAAAGAGGCGGCTAGTCCGATATGGTCCAGACCCTGCGCAGGAGGTAGTCAGTCGCATCATCCGGGAATTGGATACGGAGAACAAAGCGGCACGAGCCTTTGAGCGCCAACTGTGGAGTTTGAGGGTATGGACACCTGGTCTCTCTCCCCAGCCGCAGCATGTTCCACAGGGAGAGGAGAGCAGCGACCTCCCTCCCCAGCGGCAGTATACTGTGCAGAGGGAAGAGACAACCGGTCTCCTTCCCCAACCCCAACCAGAGATACCAGAGGCAGCAGGCCTCATAGACTGGTCCTGGGAGGACCCCCAGCAGGCAGGTGGAGATGGGACCGCAGTCTCTCTACCGGCCCTACAGGGATGCTGGGCAGGCGGCCCAGATCCCCAGCGACAGACCCAGCTACAGGTAGGGGAGAGCATCGACCTCCCTCCCCAGCTGGAGTGTGCCTTCCAGGGAGAGGAGACAACCGGTCTCTCTCCCCAGCCGCAGCATGTTCCACAGGAAGCGGAGAGCATCGACCTCCCTTCCCAACGGCCGCCGGAGTATCAGGAGGAGGAGGTAAGCCAATCTCCCCCTCCCCAGCTAACTCCTAACTTGGGCCCATGGTTAACAGTGGAGATGTTAACCCCCACTGACCCCCACGTTCCCTTTGCCACCGGGCAGGACTATGCCCCAATTCCCCCAGCAGAAGAGCTGGCATCAGGACAGAGCGCTGCTGGCCTCTGCCCTACAGACCTTGTCCTTGTTACAGAACTGGCCTGCAAACCCCTCACCCCAGCAGAAGCGCTGGCACCAGGGCAGAGTGCCGCTGGCCTCTGCCCCCCAAGTACCATCAGCTATTTGCCCAGCTGCGCCAGGAAGGCCGAGGATGCTACACTTTCATCCTACAACCTGGAACTTACAGGCCAGTACTACGTATTGTGGGGGGGCTACTTTGCTGCTAACGATTATTTGTGGGTGGGTTGCGAGACTAACTTAGGCACTGACCGGCAGAAGGTCAGGTGCCTGGTTAGTCTCCCTCCAAAAGGGGAGATATGTTACAAACTGCTGTTTGTAACTGGCCCTTTAAATGGAAAATTGCCCTGCTTCCCTGGATTTTGGAGAAGCCTATTTGCCAGCCTCCTTCCACATGACTATGGCCCCTGGAAGATTGTGCCCCTGAGAGTATATTGACTTTTGTTGGGTGTGTGTGGCCCTTTGGGAACAGTCTGGGGACATATTGTGACTTTGGTGAACAATGCCCCCTTTAAGACTATGTCCCCAGACCTGTGAAATGACTTGTCCCTGGCTTTCTCCCACTTGGTTCAGTTTCATTGTGTGCCATTAAGAGTTAAATTTTGTTCAGCTTCAAGAAACCTATTCTAAATACAAGTCTGCTGGGATTAGCTCTAATTAGGTTTAGTGATCAACTTTCCCATTGTCTAATCAGACTAGTATTTATAAGGTGGACTGCATTGTTTTATTGTGTGTAAAATGTTATCTGCTGAAGTAATGTTGTGGCCTGTCAAAGGGAGTGTCTCTCTATCTAATATCAAATGTGTGATGGGGGATTTTATGCCTCCCCCTGAGAGTGTCCTGTTTGCATGTAACCTCAATAAAAAGGAGGCTGTGTGCTCCAGCACATCAGACCTATTTTTGACCCTCTAACTTGCAGCTTTGACTCATGTTTGTAGGGGACAGCTTATAATCACTACAGGGATTGCTATGTTTTTCATACTCCCTTAGCTACAGGGATTGCTACAGAAGGAAGAGGTTCGCCTACTGGAGCCTGGTCGTAGGTCCAGGGCGCAGAGCAGACGGCGAGATACCAGCCCAGCAGCGGTGGTTCATATAGTCTGCATTACTGATGGTGGCTACGCAGTAGTTATAGTGTCCACGGTGCTGCTGCTCCTTTGGTGAGCGCTAGGAGCATCCTTTTCTACGGTCCAACTTCCAGCCAGCCTGGAGGCAACCGTAACACCACTCTCAAGAAATAGCAGATTAATTTGCACGTTTTTATCAGCAACTATTTAAAATTTACCCAAACTTATGGTGAAAGACAAGCGAATAGAACAAACTTACTCAATTTCTGCGAGATTGTCAGCCTCCCAAATTAGAAGAGGGAGATATTGAGGCTTTAAATGCACCTATATCAAGAGATGATGTATTAGCCGCTATCAAAATTCAAAAGTAGTAAAGCTCCAGGCCCTGACGGCTTCTCTGTGTCATTTTATAAAACCCTTGCTGATATTTTAGCAGCCCCATTAACAGATTATTT
The DNA here is from genome assembly GCF_027579735.1 of Bombina bombina. Taxonomy (NCBI): domain Eukaryota; kingdom Metazoa; phylum Chordata; class Amphibia; order Anura; family Bombinatoridae; genus Bombina; species Bombina bombina. Next base: position 216,574,898 of record NC_069501.1, read on the forward strand.
ATCAGCTATCACATAAGGAGCAGAAATTCCTGGATAATTTCAATTAGCCAGAATATCAGTTATCCCCAAGCCTAGCAAAAGCACACTTCAATGCTGTAATCACAGACCAAAATCTTTTACAAACCAAGATAACAAATTTTTTACTAAAATTCTGGCCATGAGACTTAAAGTGATGGTAAATCGTAGTTTTTTAAAAACACTAGAATTTACCAGCCCTAAAAATAAATGCAACCTTAACTCATACGTTTTAAGAAATGTATGTTGAAGTACCCTTTCCTTGCTGCTGTCTTCTTGCTAAACTGAGCGGCTTTAACCGCCCACATTTTTTTCCCCAATAAGGTGACGTTTACACCTCTAAGCCAATAGCCGTCCTAGCATATGGCAAGGTCATAAAGTCAAAAAAAGTTCTCACTTCAATATTCGCTTTTAATTCAACCTCAACGTAATTTGTTAAGGTTGCTAGCTATAAATCTACAGACATACATATCTGTATTGGAACTTGACAGGGGTGCCCCTTCCCCTCTCTTATTTGCATTATGTATAAAACCCTTGGCTTGCGATACAAGGTTGCCCAGATATTTCTGGAGTCAAACTGGGCGAAGAGAAGAATAAGATCACTCTCTTGACAGATAATATAATTTTAGCATTAACAAAATCTTTATTATCTCTTTGTAATGTTTATAGTATTCTCTGCAGATTTGGGATGATATCGGGATACACAATTAATGATAGTAAGTATGAAGCGCAAGCAGTAGGTTTACAATATCACACTAAGAAATTTTAGAAGATCAATTTTTCTCTGTCTTGGACAAATAAAGCACTAAGTTATCAAGGAGTTAATATTCCACAGAATTTAGCCGACTTATTTAAATAAAAATTACAAATCTATGAGAAATATGACTAAGTGTTCAAAAACATAAATTATGCTTACCTGATAATTTCCTTTTCTTCTGATGAAAAAAGTCTGCATTCATTACTTTTGGGAAATAAGAACCTGGCCACCAGGAGGAGCCAAAGACAACTCAGCCAAAGGCTTAAATACTCCTCCCACTCCCCTGGTCCCCCAGTCATTCTGCCGAGGAACAAGGAACAGTAGAAGAAATATCAGGGTGAAAGGAGCCAGAAGAATATAAGGACGCCCCACATAAAATTACGGTTGGGGAGCTGTGGACTCTTTCCATCAGAAGAAAAGTTATCAGGTAATTATCAGGTAAGCATAATTTATGTTTTTCTTCTTAAATGGAGAGAGTCCACAGCTGCATTCATTACTTTTGGGAAAACAATACCCAAGCTATAGAGGACACTGAATGCCAAGACGGGAGGGTACAATAGGCGGCCTGCATTGTTTTCATCAGCCAATATTACTCTTATTCCTAAAACAAGCAAGGATCATGCGATGATGGAATCTTATCGTCCGATATCACTACTCAACTCTGACTACAAAATATATATGAAGATTCTAGCCTCAAGGCTGCAACCAATTTTGCCAGACATCTTACACGTGGATCAGACAGGTTTTGTTATAGGGAGATCGTCTGTAGTGAATCTGCGTAGAATTCTACATATAATTAATCATTATTGGTCAAACAGAAATAACTCAGATACCCAGTTAAAGGAGGCCTTCCTGCTATCTTTGGATGCAGAGTAGGCCTTTGATCGTGTTGAATGGCAACATATTTTGAATACCATGAGACTTTTTAACATACAGGGTTCTTTCCTACAGGCGGAGTCAAATATCTACCTGGCACCGAAGGCAAGAATAATGGTTAATGGTTTCTTCTCTGCTGACATTTTTTTACAAAGAGGAACCAGGCAAGGTTGTCCACTTTCGACCCTCCTTTTTGATTTGGCATTGGAGCCACTGGCTCATAAATTACGACAAGCCTATGCGGGAATTAATAATTCCTATCAGCATTTAGTACTCTATGCAGATGATATGTTGCTTTTTGTGGATGATCCTGCAAATTCTACTCCAAAAATCCTTAAAGGGACAGTATACACTCATTTTCATATAACTGCATGTAATAGACACTACTATAAAGAATAAGATGCACAGATACCGATATAAAAATCCAGCATAAAATGGTTTAAAAAAACGTACTTAGAAGCTTTCAGTTTAACTCTGTTGAAAAGGCAGTTGGAAAGCCCACTGCAAGTGGGAAATAAGACACTCCCCCCCCCCCTTCTTTTGCATATGAAAAGACCCTTTACACAAACAGGAGCAAGCTGGAGAAGGTAGCTGACGGTATTCAAATAAAACTTCGGGGCTTGGTTAGGAGTCTGAAAATCAGAGCAATGTTATTTAAAAATACGCAAAACTATACATTTAAAAAACAAAAAAAAAAACAACTTTATGGGCTTTATAAATAGATCATCTACAAAACATTTATGCAAATAAAAAATTAGTGTATAATGGCCCTTTAATATTATAGAAACATTTGGTACCCTCTCAGGCTATAAAATAAATATATCAAGATCTGAAATACTATGGTTAAGGAAAGACCCGTGTAGCAGAACAATATATCCCTTCAAAGTGGTTACTTTGTCCTTAACCTATTTAGGTATCTTTCTTCACCCGAACCCCAACAATCTCCATCAGCTTAATATCAATAGGCAATGTATACAGGCTTCACAACAGCTGGATAGCTGGTCTCTGCTGACGCGATCTTTATCAGGTCGCATTAATCTAATTAAAATGGTTACACTACCACGAATCTTATATACTTTATTTATGCTACCCTTTTTAATTCATAGAGAAGATCTTCTATTAATTAATCGAGCTATCAAAGGCTTTTTTTGGAAAAACAAAAAACCATGCATAACGGTGGGAAAACTGTGTCTAGCATACGCTGATGGCAGGCTGGGATTACCAGATTTTAGATTCTATAAATCGGGCGGTTCTTTTAAGATTGGTACTTGATTGGCAATTGGATACTGCACATTTTTACCATAAACATTTAGAACAAGCGGTTCTGGGAGATATTAATATATCCTCTCTCCCCTACATGGATAGGGGTAAACTACCATCATTGGTAAAAAGCAAAATGTATGCTTACCTGATAAATTTCTTTCTCTTGTGGTGTATCCAGTCCACAGGTTCATCAATTACTTGTGGGATATTCTCCTTCCCAACAGGAAGTTGCAAGAGGACACCCACAGCAGAGCTGTCCACACAGCTCCTCCCCTAACTGCCACCCCCAGTCATTCGACCGAAGACAAGCAAGAAAAAGGAGAAATTATAGGGTGCAGTGGTGACTGTAGTTTAAAAATAAAAAACACCTGCCTTAAAGTGACAGGGCGGGCCGTGGACTGGATACACCACAAGAGAAAGAAATTTATCAGGTAAGCATAAATTTTGTTTTCTCTTGTAAGGTGTATCCAGTCCACGGGTTCATCCATTACTTGTGGGATACCAATACCAAAGCTTTAGGACACGGATGAAGGGAGGGACAAGGCAGGCACTTAAACGGAAGGCACCACTGCCTGCAAGACCTTTCTCCCAAAAATAGCCTCCGAGGAAGCAAAAGTATCAAATTTGTAGAATTTAGAAAAAGTATGAAGCGAAGACCAAGTCGCCGCCTTACAAATCTGTTCAACAGAGGCCTCATTTTTAAAAGCCCATGTGGAAGCTACCGCTCTAGTGGAATGAGCTGTAATTCTTTCAGGAGGCTGCTGGCCAGCAGTCTCATAAGCTAAACGGATTATTCTTCTCAGCCAAAAAGAAAGAGAAGATGCCAAAGCCTTTTGGCCTCTCCTTTGTCCAGAGTAGGCAACAAACAATGCAGATGTTTGACGAAAATCCTTAGGAGCTTGTAAATAAAACTTTAAAGCACAAACCACGTCAAGATTGTGTAATAGACGTACCTTCTTTGAAGGATTAGGACACAGTGACGGAACTACAATCTCCTGATTGATATTCTTATTAGATACCACCTTAGGAAGAAATCCAGGTTTGGTACGCAACACTACCTTATCTGTATGGAATATCAGATAAGGGGAATCACACTGTAAGGTATATAACTCTGAAACTCTTCGAGCCGAAGAGATAGCTTCCAAAAACAGAACTCTCCAAGATAAAAGCTTGATATCTATGGAATGCAGAGGTTCAAAAGGAACCCCTTGAAGAACTTTAAGAACTAAATTTAAACTCCATGGCGGAACAACAGGTATAAACACAGGCCTGATTCTAACCAAAGCCTGACAAAACGCCTGAACGTCTGGAACATCTGCCAGACGCTTGTGCAGAAGAATAGACAGAGCAGAAATCTGTCCCTTTAAGGAACTAGCTGACAATCCCTTCTCCAATCCTTCTTGGAGAAAGGATAATATCCTAGGAATCCTGACTTTACTCCATGAGTAACCCTTGGATTCACACCAATGAAGATATTTACACCATATCTTATGATAGATTTTCCTGGTGACAGGCTTTCGAGCCTGAATTAAGGTATCAATGACCGACTCTGAGAAACCACGTTTTGATAAAATCAAGCGTTCAATCTCCAAGCAGTCTGCCGCAGAGAAATTAGATTTGGATGTTTGAGATACAGCCTAACAACCCGTTTTGGTTCACTTGGTATCAGCTATCTCGCTTTGTGGAGGACTTCCGTTTGGGGGCGGAGCAGGTAGCTTGCAGGTTGCTGCTGCCATCTGCTTCGTTGCTCAGTACCTGGAGCTGTAACACTCTCCATTCTGCCGAAGTGTACGTTGCCCTGACTTGTTATATCAGGACCTGTACTTGAGTTTGATCCGCTGACTTGCGGATCTCGGCGGGAAGTCCATACCTGGCATAAAACTTTGCTTTGCTGCTAAAGCACTTTACCTCTATTTCTGCTTGGTTAAAGCTTGTACCTCCTGGAGGTATAGCAGAATATACGGACATACGAATATCACCCCGCTTCTTTACTTAATATAAACTCCCTGGGCGTCCACCGGCGGCCTGGCTGGGGCTTGGCCGGAATTGAAATAGCTGATGGTCGCTGGTCTTCTGGGACATTGACAGGTAGCAGCTTGGCTAAATAAGAAGGTATTCCACTGTCTACCGTTGTCTGTCTACCAGAAAAGTCAGTGCGCTCAATCAGGGACACTTGGCTGCCGCTGTGGCAAAATCGTCAGGTGGAGCAACTAGTTCTCAGAGGGGAATGGATAATCCCTACGGCCCCCATATGTCAAAGCAAGTGCGGTGAACCGCTGGAACGGAGACCTGAGTGACGTCACCATATGGGGCACCCTGGAAAAAGGATTGTATTGGGATTCCAGAACCAAAGCTAAGATTTTGTGAGGAGCGGGGAGCTTGCATTCTCCCAGGAGCCGTAAAAGTTTGTGCTGTGCCTGAACCTGCTTGAACGGCTGACGAAAGATAGATAATAGCACACCGCTCTATAAACACGCTACCTCCGGCGTGTATAGGTGAATCATCACTTGGAGATACAGATAATATTTTCAGTCTAGACCGAGGTGACGACACCATAAGGAGCTCCCTGGGAAAAAAAAAAGTATTGTGCTGGGAACCCGAAGCCAAGATTGAGAGTCCGTGAGGAGTGGGGAGTTTTTACTCTTTCAGGAGCCGCAAAAGCTGGTGCTGTGCCTGGAATTATCTGAGCGGGTGATGAGGAGGTAACATATCAGCACCCAACAATCACACTACCTCCGGTGCCCTCAGTTGAACCATCACTTGGAGCTACACACGGTACTTTCAGTACAACGTTTATACTTTGTTTGGCCCGGATACAGAAACTCACTGGGTATAGAGTAGCCCCCATAAAATCATACAGGGGTTTTTCATCTTTGGACTCTTGAACTGAAGGGAGCCGGAGCTGTTGGTAATTGTTTACACTGGACTTTAAACATGCTGTTGGGGTAAGATTGTGCTGGCAGTGTCACTTTAAAACCGGCTCCGGTGAGAAATATTGTGGGGGACAAAGTTTTTGTTACATAGAAAGGCTTAATAGCTACATTGTTTCAGGAGCTTTTCGAAACTTATAAGTATATATATATAATATGCTTTGAATTGCTACTTTATACTTGTGGATGAGACTTTTTTTATTTTTTGTATTAGGTTTTTCTAGTTACTGACAGAGATATACAAGTTTATATATGTATTTTTTTTTTTATTCCTTTTTCTTTTTGTCCTCTAGGGATTGGTGTTTGCCCTGTTTTTTGTGTCTGTTTATTGAGTACTTCAAGGTAACAGACTGGCAAACCCAGGTGTTGAAGTATCAATATATCAGCATTTATAGAATATCATACTGTTAGGCTTACACATCTGTTAGATAGATATACTGTTTAACTTTCCCCAGGTTGTATTAGCTGTATATAAGTTCCTTAATAAATAGTGACCTTAAGACAGTAACATATCTACACTGACTAAAGGTGAAGAAATAAATACATTTAAGGGCCACTGAAAGAATAAGTTAGATCAGGGGTGTATTTGACCGTCTGCTATAATTTGTGAAAGTATTGTATTGAAATGTCTCATTAGATCAAGCTATAGGAGCTGACCTAAAGTTCCTCTCTATATAGAGAGAGATGAGATGATAGAGAGAGATGATAGAGAGAGATGATAGAGAGAGATGATAGAGAGAGATGATAGAGAGAGATGATAGAGAGAGATGATAGAGAGAGATGATAGAGAGAGATGATAGAGAGAGATGATAGAGAGAGATGATAGAGAGAGATGATAGAGAGAGATGATAGAGAGAGATGATAGAGAGAGATGATAGAGAGAGATGATAGAGAGAGATGATAGAGAGAGATGATAGAGAGAGATGATAGAGAGAGATGATAGAGAGAGATGATAGAGAGAGATGATAGAGAGAGATGATAGAGAGAGATGATAGAGAGAGATGATAGAGAGAGATGATAGAGAGAGATGATAGAGAGAGATGATAGAGAGAGATGATAGAGAGAGATGATAGAGAGAGATGATAGAGAGAGATGATAGAGAGAGATAGAATTTTTTTTTTTTTTTCCCACTTTGTCTTTTCTCTCAGAGTGATCTGAGAAGTACTGAATTCACATTTTCTGACAGAATTCACTGTAATTGCCACCTCTGGTTTAATTGAATTCTTACACACATATTGTATATGAAAATCTTTTTTTTCTTTTTCTCACAGTGATTCACCGTGTTCACTTTTTTGACACTATTGCTGTGTTGATTGATATTTTTTGCTCTTTTTTTTTTTTTTTCTTCTCTCCTCACATCTTGGCTTCCCTCGTGGGGAGTTGCACTGAGCTTCACCTATATACAAACACAGTCACATATTGGTTTCTATAAATAGCACATTTTACACTTATTTAGAAGTGAATGGAGAGGTTTATTTCCCAGCAAAAAAGATCTTCTCCTATAATGCCACCTAAACATAAAGATAAGAAAGATTTGGATGTTTGAATGGACCTTTGAGTAGAAGGTCCTGCCTCAGCGGCAGAGTCCATGGTGGAAAGGATGACATGTCCACCAGATCTGCATACCAAGTCCTGCGTGGCTACGCAGGTGCTATCAAAATCACTGAAGCTCTCTCCTACTTGATCTTGGCAATCAGACGAGGGAGGAGAAGAAATGGTGGGAACACATAAGCCAGGCTGAAGGACCAGGGCACTGCTAGATCATCTATCAGCGCTGCCTGGGGATCCCTTGACCTGGACCCGTAACAGGGAAGCTTGGCGTTCTGACGAGACGCCATCAGATCCACTTCTGGTTTGCCCCATAGTTGAATCAGCTGGGCAAACACCTCCGGATGGATCTCCCACTCCCCCGGATGAAAAGTCTGCCGACTTAGAAAATCTGCCTCCCAGTTCTCTACTCCTGGGATATGGATAGCTGAGAGATGGCAAGAGTGAACCTCTGCCCATAGAATTATCTTTGAAACCTCCAACATTGCCAGGGGGCTTCTTGTCCCCCCCTGATGGTTGATATAGGCTACAGTCGTGATATTGTCCAACTGAAATCTGATGAACCTGACCGCAGCTAGTTGAGGCCAAGCCTGAAGAGCATTGAATATCGCTCTCAGTTCCAGAATGTTTATCGGAATGAGGGCTTCCTCCTGAGTCCACGAACCCTGAGCCTTCAGGGAGTTCCAGACTGCGCCCCAGCCCAGAAGGCTGGCATCTGTTGTGACTATAGTCCACTCTGCCCTGCGGAAACTCATTCCCCTGGACAGATGGACCTGAGAGAACCACCAGAGAAGAGAATCCCTGGTCTCTTGATCCAGATTTAGAAGAGGGGACAAATCTGTAATCCCCATTCCACTGATTGAGCATGCAAAGTTGCAGTGGTCTGAGATGTAGGCGGGCAAACGGAACTATGTCCATTAACGCTACCATTAGGCCGATTACTTCCATACACTGAGCCACTGACGGCCAAGAAGTGGAATGAACAGCACGGCAGGAAATTAGAAGCTTTGATAACCTGACCTCTGTCAGAAAAATTTTCATTCTACTGAATCTATCAGTGTTCCTAGGAAGGAAACTCTTCTGAGAGGTTAGAGAGAACTCTTTTCTTCGTTCACCTTCCACCCGTGAGACCTCAGAAAAGCCAGAACAATGTCCGTATGGGACTTGGCGATTTGAAAAGTCAACGCCTGTATCAGAATGTCATCTAGGTAAGGAGCCACCGCTATGCCCCGTGGCCTTAGAACCGCCAGTAGGGACCCTAGAACTCTCGTAAAGATTCTTGGTGCCGTGGCTAACCCGAAGGGAAGAGCCACAAACTGGTAATGCCTGTCTAAGAAGGCGAACCTGAGGAACTGATGATGATCTCTGTGAATCGGAATGTGGAGATAAGCATCCTTTAAGTCCACGGTAGTCATATATTGACCCTCCTGGATCATAGGGAGGATGGTTCGGATAGTCTCCATTTTGAAGAATGGGACCCTGAGAAATTTGTTTAGGATCTTGAGATCCAAGATTGGTCTGAAAGTTCCCTCTTTTTTGTGAACTATAAACAGATTTGAATAGAAGCCCTGCCCCTGTTCCTCCCTTGGAACTGGGTGGATCACTCCCATAACCAGCAGGTCTTGAACACAACGTAAGCATGCCTCTCTCTTTATCTGGTTTACAGATAATTGTGAGAGATGAAATCTCCCCTTTGGAGATGAAGCTTTGAAGTCCAGAAGATATCCCTGGGAAACTATCTCTAATGCCCAGGGATCCTGGACGTCTCTTGCCCAAGCCTGGGCGAAGAGAGAGAGTCTGCCCCCCACTAGATCCAGTCCCGGATCGGGGGCTACTCCTTCATGCTGTCTTAGAGGCAGCCGCAGGTTTCTTGGCCTGCTTCCCCTTATTCCAAGCCTGGTTAGGTCTCCAGACTGGTTTGGACTGGGCGAAATTTCCCTCTTGTTTTGCATTAGAGGAAACTGAAGCTGCGCCACTCGAAGTTTCGAAAGGAACGAAAATTATTCTGTTTGGTCCTTAACTTATTGGACCTATCTTGAGGAAGGGCGTGACCTTTTCCTCCAGTAATATCAGAAATGATCTCCTTCAGACCGGGCCCGAATATGGTCTGTCCCTTGAAGGGGACGTTAAGAAGCTTAGACTTTGAAGTAACGTCTGCTGACCAGGACTTAAGCCATAGCGCCCTACGCGCCAAAATGGCAAAACCTGAATTCTTAGCCGTTAGCTTGGCTAAATGAAAAATGGCGTCAGAAATAACGGAGTTGACTAACTTAAGAGCTTTAATCCTGTCTAGAATATCATCTAACGGGGTCTCCACCTGTAGAGCCTCCTCAAGAGACTCAAACCAAAAAGCCGCTGCAGCAGTAACTGGGGCAATGCATGCAAGAGGCTGGAGAATAAAACCTTGATGTATAAAAATTTTCTTAAGGAGACCCTCCAATTTTTTATCCATAGGATCTAGGAAAGCACAACTGTCCTCGACGGGGATAGTTGTACGCTTAGCTAGGGTGGAGACTGCTCCCTCCACCTTAGGAACCTTCTGCCACAAGTCCCGTATGGTGGCATCTATTGGAAACATCTTTTTAAAAACAGGAGGGGGAGAGAACGGCACACCTGGTCTATCCCATTCCTTAGTAATAATTTCCGAAAACCTCTTAGGGACTGGAAAAACATCGGTGTAAACAGGTACTGCAAAGTATTTGTCCATTTTACACAATTTCTCTGGAACCATAATGGGGTCACAGTCATCCAGAGTCGCTAAAACCTCCCTAAGCAATAAGCGGAGGTGTTCAAGCTTAAATTTAAATGCTGTCATCTCAGAATCAGACTGAAGTAACGCCTTCCCTGAGTCTGAAATGTCACCCACAGATAGAAGCTCACCTGCCTCGGCTTCTGAGCATTGTGAGGGTATACTGGACACAGGCAATAAAGTGTCAGAAAGTTCTGTGTTAATTCTAGCCCCAGAGCTGTCTCGCTTTCCTTGTAGCCCTGGCAGTTTGGAGAATACCTCTGTGAGGGTAGCATTCATAACTGCCGCCATGTCCTGTAAGGTAAAAGAATTAGACGCGCTAGATGTACTTGGCGTCACTTGAGCGGGAGTTATAGGTTCTGACACATGGGGAGAGTTAGATGGCATAATCTCCCTCTTTTTAGTCAGAGAATCCCCTGGAGATAAATCTTTAAGCGCCATAATAAGGTCTTTATAGTTTATAGAAATTTCAGTACATTTGGTACACATTCTAAGAGGGGGTTCCACAATGGCTTCCAAACATATTGAACAAGGAGTTTCCTCTATGTCAGACATGTTTAACAGACTAGTAATGAGACAAGCAAGCTTGGAAAACACTTTAATAAAGGTGAAACAGCAATTAAACAAAAACATTACTGTGCCTTTAAGAGAAAAATCTAGCACTTAAACTGCAAAACAGTGAAAAAATACAGTAAAATCTTTGAAATTTTTACAGTATGTGTAAGGGACTAAAGCAACATTGCACCCACTTGCAAGTGGATGATTAACCCCTTAGGCCCCAAACCGGATTGAAAAAAGTTAAAAAAAACGTTAAAAATCAAATACCATGCCACAGCTCTGCTGAGGCTCCTACCTGCCCTTAAATACGATTTTGTGCAGAAATAACCCATTTGAAATGGTTCTCAGATGCCAGAGGTCTCTTCTAGGGAAGCTGGATGTCTCAGTCTGTATTAAAACTGCACAGTTAGATTGCTAAAATAGGCCCCTCCCACCATGTACTGAATGTCAGAGGGGCCTTAAGAAAATAATCCTGGGAGTATCTGACTAGCCATGTGGAAACTAGGCCCCAAATAAAGACTTATCTCCCTCAGAGAAAAAAACGTCCTATTTATGAAATCATGTAAACGTTTTGTTACTAAGAAATATGAATATTAACATGAGTATTACCCTGTTATGTAAGCATGATCCCAGTCGCTGTTAAATCACTTCATCAGGATTACCTCAAATACACAAGGCTCTGTCAGCATTTTCTAGAACTTATTCATCTCTCTAGAAATAAATATACTGAACATACCTCAAAGCAGGTAATCTGCAGGCCGTTCCCCCAACTGAAGTTTTCCCATATTCATCAGTTATGTGTGAGAACAGCAATGGACCTTAGTTACAAACCGCTAAGATCATCAAATCTCCAGGCAGAATTCTTCTTCTAATTTCTGCCTGAGAGAAAAACAGTACAACGCCGGTACCGTTTAAAAATAACAAACTCTTGATTGAAGGTAAAACTACACTAAGTCCCCACATATCTCTTGATACTTCCTTTCTTGTCGAGAGTTGCAAGAGAATGACTGGGGGTGGCAGTTAGGGGAGGAGCTATATAGACAGCTCTGCTGTGGGTGTCCTCTTGCAACTTCCTGTTGGGAAGGAGAATATCCCACAAGTAATGGATGAACCTGTGGACTGGATACACCTTACAAGAGAAATAACAATCTTAAAAAACGGTACTGCGCCTTTAAGAGGAAAAAAAGCATACACGTTCTGCAAAACTGCTTTAAAATACACCAATCGTTTCAATTTTTTTATATGATATACAAATAATGCAGCTGAGATTGCCCCACAAAGAAAGGAACAGTTAACCCTTTACTGTGCAAAACCGGATCGTTAATAAGGCCTAAATCCAGACAAAACACCCCCTGCACCTCGCCACAGCCTTGCTGTGGCGCCTACCTGCCCTCAGGGATTGGTAAAATTTAGATAAAGCTTCGATTTGGCCCAACTTCCAGGGACTACTCCTTTTACTCCATTCCACACAACAGCTATTCCAGGATAGATTACATTTATACAGACTCCTGTGGACTCTCAATCACCCACCACTGTCATCGACCACATCACATGGTCAGACCATGCACCCGTCTCCTGCTCAATTTTATGGCCAGACATCCCTGTCACACAAAAAACATGGAGACTAGACGACACCATACTAGACAACCCCCTAATCTACAATGACATACTTAAAATTATGAAAGAATACTTTGAGATTAACACTTACCCTTCCTCTACACATGCTACCATCTGGGAGGCACACAAGAGCGTTATTAGAGGTGCTCTGATTAAACATAAGGCATTCCTTAATAAGCAATACAGAGCTAAATACCACGATCTACAAACCAGGATCGGCACCTTAGAAGTTAAACACAAGGCAGACCCTTCGTGCCTTAACACTATAACTCATTTGAAAGAGGCAAGAATTGAATTCCAAAAACACCTGGCGGAATCACATCAAAAGACTGCGCTTTACTTGAAACAACATTATTATGAAGGGGGTAATAAACCAGGTCGGATCCTAGCTAGAATCCTTAAAAAAAGACAGCTTAGTTCCCACATACACTGTTTAAAATCTACAGACGGCCACACGCTTCACAGTAGTGACCAAATAGCTACAGAGTTCCATAGGTACTACCAATCTTTATATAATATACATGACCAGCCCTCAGAATCTGCCCAAGCGGAGGATATTCTCCAGCACGAAACCTTTGTAAATTCATACCTGAAAAATATCGACCTCCCCTCCCTGTCACGGGAAGACTCCGAGTCTCTGGATTCCCCAATAACCGTCGAAGAACTCTTCACTGCCATTAAAAACTGTCCAGGGGGAAAGAGCCCAGGTCCTGATGGATTTTCTTCAGCCTATTATAAAAGATTCAAGGAGACCCTGGCGGGTCCACTCCTTGAACTATTTAATGGTCATCGGGAGGATCCCTCTCTGTCCCGTGTCCTCCTAGAAGCTCATATAACTATTATTCCCAAGCCGGGAAAGACTCCAGACTGTCCTGGTCACTTTCGGCCTATTTCCCTTATCAATTCGGATATGAAGCTTTTTGCAAAAATTTTAGCAACTAGACTAGACAAATACTTACCAGATTTAATAGGTAATGACCAGGTTGGATTTGTTCCTGGTTGAGAGGCCAGGGACAACACTATCAGGGTCTCACAACTAATCAATCATGCCAGGGTATCGGGTCTCCCGTTAGTGCTCTTCTCCACAGACACGGAGAAGGCCTTTGATAGGGTGAGCTGGGTCTTCTTGCGTCGGGTTCATGAAAGGATGGGATTTGGTCGGGCCTTTGTACACTCAGTTTTAGCTCTCTATTCTAACCCTAAAATAAGAATTAATGGCACTTTGTCTGAGTCTTTCGATATCAGAAATGGGACCAGACAGCCCCTTGTCCCCCTTATTATTCGCTCTGTCTATAGAGGTCCTGGCCCATACGGTGAGAATTAATCAACATATCCAGGGTATAAGGGTGGGAGACACAGAGCACAAGCAAGCGCTTTACGCGGACGACGTCTTATACACTTTAACGAACGCTTCTGAATCTCTCCCTGCACTCTTAGACGTCCTTAAAGAATATGGTAAAGCCTCAAATTTCTCCCTGAACCTGAGCAAATCAGAAATCTTAAACATTAACACTTGTCCTAAAATAGTACAAATCCTACGGCACAAGTATCAGATCTCCTTAGCCACAATCAAATTAAAATACCTGGGGATCTTTTTAACCCCTGACCCCTCAGATCTATTTAAATATAACTACATTCCTCTCAAAAATGACATAGCATCAGACCTCTCCTCCTGGAAAAGCAAATACATATCTTGGCTAGGAAGAATAGGAGTTATTAAGATGAATATCCTGCCCTGAATCCTCTACCTCTTTCAGACCTTACCTATAACTCTACCTAGGAGATACATCACTCAGTTGCAGAAACTCATTAAACAATATATATGGGCTAACACCAAACCTAGGATCCCAAGGCACACTATGTACTTGCCAAGAGATAGAGGGGGGCTCGGCCTACCGGATATTTCTTTTTATAAAAGGGTGATAGGTCTACAGAGGATAGTAGAATGGGCGCAAAATGAAAAGCATAAAGCATGGATAGACTTAGATAGACAGACCCTCAAAATAAATAACATGAGCACACTTGCATGGCTGCCGCCTTCACAGCGTCCTAACATAATTAAGAAATATCACCTATTAGGAGAAACACTTAACATCTGGGACTCAACTATTGCGACCTCAAATCACATCTCCTCACGACACTCCCCCCTAACACCAATACTCGAAAATCCTGAGATTCCATACAACAAAATGGGGCCCCTGAGACTCACACCGTATAAATTAAAAGAGGGTTCGGTCTTTGGAGTAGTTGAAAGTGGGAAGGTAGTCACACGGGCTTCACTTAGGGACTCCCAACCCAAAATTTTTTCCTCATGGCTGCATTACAACCAACTGATATACTTTATCTCTGGCCATAGACATAAACAGGAACTAGGCAGGTCGCTTACCCCTTTTGAGAAACTGTGTGGGAGAGTCCATGCCAAGACACTTAATCTCACTTCTTTATAAGATAGCAGCCCTCCAAGGGGCCGACACACTTAAGACTTACACTATATGCTGGATTGAGGGCTTGGGGATAGATAACGACACGGAACCCTGGTTGAGAGCATTTAACTTGATTAAAAAATCATCAGTTTCGTCGACCATTCAGGAACTACATATTAAGCTCCTGAGTAGGTGGTACCCGACGCCAGTAAGACTCCATAAGATATTCCCTGCGGTTTGCCCTATGTGCTGGAGGGGTTGCGGTGGTGACGGCTCTCTCCTGCACATATGGTGGTCCTGCCCAATTATAGCGCCCTTTTGGTCAGAGTTCTTCAACAAGATATCTGAAATCCTCAACCTTCCACTCCCAAAAACGCCTGAAACCTTATTATTTCTAACGCTTCCCAAGACACAAAGCCAGGCGCACTTTGCCCTATTGTTAATCATGCTCACTAGTGCTAAGAAACTGATCCCAAAAAAATGGAAGAAGCAGTGCCCCCCCACACTAGGAGAGTGGCACTCACAGGTGGAAGATATCTTACTTCTGGAGAGATACTTCTACTTTAAAAACCACAAATTAGAGAATTATGAGCTCTTGCTGGCAATTTGGCACGGTACAATATAATTAGCATCAAGTGAGGTGTGGCATATGGTACATAAGGACTAGAAAGGAATTTTTTTTTCTCCCCCCCCCCTCCCTCCCTCCTCTTCTTTCAGTACCCTACGACTCTTCTCGCCTAGCCTTATTTTTCCTCTCTCTCCACGCTCCCTAGTCCCACCTTTCCCCTTCTCCTAATATTCTACACTATACTACTATGTGATTATCCTAAAATTGTAAAAAGAGTTTATACTTGTTAACTCTCACTCCCAATATGTGTCAAGGAGTGCAAGTTTTATATCAAGATGAAGTAATTGCCTATTATGTACACAGCTGTAAAGCGATCTTTATTGGTATATCTCTTTTGTTGTAATTGTTTATTTTATTGGAATATTTACACTTCAATAAAGCTTGTTTGAAAAAAAAAAAAAAAAAAAAAAAAGCTTCGATTTGGCCCAACACTTCCACAAGGGCCCACCGGAGTTGGAGCTTGCTGCTTGCTCTGCAATTACAACTGCGCAACTGAGGCGTGAAAATAGGCCCCTCCCATCTCACTCGATGTTTTTACAGCCTAAAGGAACCGCACCAGAGCGGTTCTAAACTAGCCATGTGGGTTCTGAAACCAAAACCAGAAGCCAAGTGTACCCTCAATAAAGTCACAAAAAACGTTATTGAAATGATTTCTTTCAGTTCCCAAAATCATAAAATCATCATCATCAACACTCCCAGTTCACAAAAACGTTTGCCCACAAACATTCAAACTCAGTGTCAACCATTTTGTTATTAGCCCCTTATGCAAGCTTAGTAATACCCCTCTATATCTTTTAGGATTACTGCTTACCCTCTCCCTCATGGGGATACTGTCAGCCAATTCTGAAATACCACAGTCTCTCCAGAAAAAAATGACTGAACATACCTCACTGCTTATAGCATGAAAGGGTTCCTCACACTGAAGTTTCTTGTACTCCTCAGCCATTCTGTGGGAACTGCTCTGGATCTTAGTGACAAATGCTAGGATCATCAGCCTCCAGGCAGAAGTCTTCATCCATCTGCTGCCTGAGAGTACCATTTAAAATAAAAAACTCTTGCTTGAAGAAATAAAAAACTAATATTTTATCACCTTTCACTTTACCCTTCCTAGTACTTAGAGTAGGCAAAGAGAATGACTGGGGGGTGGAGCTAAGGGAGGAGCTATATAGACAGCTCTGCTGTGGTGCTCTTTGCCACTTCCTGTTAGCAGGAGGATAATATCCCACAAGTAAAGGATGAATCCGTGGACTAGTCGTGCCTTATAGAAGAAATAGGCCCCGCCCATCATGTCTGATGAGCCAAAACTACAGAAAACCGCATGGGAAGCGTTTTCTAAATAACATATGTACACACTGCTTCTTTTGAAATAAATATACCATGTGAACCCCACATAAAATACAAACTCAACCTCAATAAACCCCATAATTGTCTACCATTAGGTTTCCTAGGCTGCCCCAGTGTCTAACCACATAGCCCTTAAGTATCCGATGTTATTCAGGATGGGATAATAATACACAGGTTACCACAGTACCACCCTATAATAAGGACTACTGCTTACCCTTGCCCCGCATGCGGAATATGTCAGCCAAATTCTGATATATCATGTCTCCTCAGAATGAAAATGACTGCACATACCTTGAAATTGCTGGTAGCAAGAAATCGTTCCCCCATACTGAAGACTTCTGTACTTCCTCAGCAACGCTTGTGGGAACGAACATTGATCTTAGTTACTACTGCTAAGAACATCAGACTCAAGGCATGATTCTTCTTCCATAACCGCTGCCTGAAGTACTTTTCTACCAAAAACTGCTTCAGAAGAAGAAAATACATCAAAATGGTAGAATTTAGTAAAAGTATGCAAAGAGGACCAAGTTGCTGCTTTGCAAATCTGATCAACCGAAGCTTCATTCTTAAACGCCCAGGAAGTAGAAACTGACCTAGTAGAATGAGCTGTAATCCTTTGAGGCTGAGTTTTACCCGACTCGACATAGGCATGATGAATAAAAGATTTCAACCAAGATGCCAAAGAAACGGCAGAAGCTTTCTGGCCTTTTCTAGAACCGGAAAAGATAACAAATCGACTAGAAGTCTTTCGGAAAGACTTAGTAGCTTCAACATAATATTTCAAAGCTCTAACAACATCCAAAGAATGCAACGATTTCTCCTTAGAATTCTTAGGATTAGGACATAATGAGGGAACCACAATTTCTCTACTAATGTTGTTAGAATTCACAACCTTAGGTAAAAATTCAAAAGAATTTCGCAACACCTCCTTATCCGGATGAAAAATCAGAAAAGGAGACTCACAAGAAAGAGCAGATAATTCAGAGACTCTTCTGGCAGAAGAGATCGCCAAAAGGAACAAAACTTTCCAAGAAAGTAATTTAATGTCCAATGAATGCATGGGTTCAAAAGGAGGAGCTTGAGGAGCCCCCAGAACCAAATTCAAACTCCAAGGAGGAGAAATTGACTTAATGACAGGCTTTATACGAACCAAAGCTTGTACAAAACAATGAATATCAGGAAGATTAGCAATCTTTCTGTGAAAAAGAACAGAAAGAGCAGAGATTTGTCCTTTCAAAGAACTTGCGGATAAACCTTTATCTAAACCATCCTGAAGAAACTGTAAAATTCTCGGAATTCTAAAAGAATGCCAAGAAAAATGATGAGAAAGACACCAAGAAATATAAGTCTTCCAGACTCTATAATATATCTCTCTAGATACAGATTTACGAGCCTGTAATATAGTATTAATCACAGAGTAAGAGAAACCTCTTTGACCAAGAATCAAGCGTTCAATCTCCATACCTTTAAATTTAAGGATTTGAGATCCTGATGGAAAAAAGGACCTTGCGACAGAAGGTCTGGTCTTAGCGGATGAGTCCATGGATGGCAAGAGGCCATCCGGACAAGATCCGCATACCAAAACCTGTGAGGCCATGCCGGAGCTACCAGCAGAACAAACGAGCATTCCTTCAGAATCTTGGAGATTACTCTTGGAAGAAGAACTAGAGGCGGAAAGATATAGGCAGGATGATACTTCCAAGGAAGTGATAATGCATCCACTGCTTCCGCCTGAGGATCCCGGGATCTGGACAGATACCTGGGAAGTTTCTTGTTTAGATGAGACGCCATCAGATCTATTTCTGGAAGCCCCCACATTTGAACAATCTGAAGAAATACCTCTGGGTGAAGAGACCATTCGCCCGGATGCAACGTTTGGCAACTGAGATAATCCGCTTCCCAATTGTCTATACCTGGGATATGAACCGCAGAGATTAGACAGGAGCTTGATTCCGCCCAAACCAAAATTCGAGATACTTATTTCATAGCCAGAGGACTGTGAGTCCCTCCTTGATGATTGATGTATGCCACAGTTGTGACATTGTCTGTCTGAAAACAAATGAACGATTCTCTCTTCAGAAGAGGCCAAGACTGAAGAGCTCTGAAAATTGCACGGAGTTCCAAAATATTGATCGGTAATCTCACCTCCTGAGATTCCCAAACTCCTTGTGATGTCAGAGATCCCCACACAGCTCCCCAACCTGTAAGACTTGCATCTGTTGAAATTACAGTCCAGGTCGGAAGAACAAAAGAAGCCCCCTGAATTAAACGATGGTGATCTGTCCACCACGTTAGAGAATGTCGTACAATCGGTTTTAAAGATATTAATTGAGATATCTTTGTGTAATCCCTGCACCATTGATTCAGCATACAGAGCTGAAGAGGTCGCATGTGAAAACGAGCAAAGGGGATCGCGTCCGATGCAGCAGTCATAAGACCTAGAATTTCCATGCATAAGGCTACCGAAGGGAATGATTGTGACTGAAGGTTTCGACAAGCTGAAATCAATTTTAGACGTCTCTTGTCTGTCAAAGACAGAGTCATGGACACTGAATCTATCTGTAAACCCAGAAAGGTTACCCTTGTCTGAGGAGTCAATGAACTTTTTAGTGAATTGATCCTCCAACCATGATCTTGAAGAAACAACACAAGTCGATTCGTATGAGATTCTGCTAAATGTAAAGACTGAGCAAGTACCAAGATATCATCCAAATAAGGAAATACCACAATACCCTGTTCTCTGATTAAAGACAGAAGGGCACCGAGAACCTTTGTAAAAATTCTTGGAGCTGTAGCTAGGCCAAACGGTAGAGCCACAAACTGGTAATGCTTGTCCAGAAAAGAGAATCTCAGGAACTGATAATGATCTGGATGAATCGGAATATGCAGATATGCATCCTGTAAATCTATTGTGGACATATAATGCCCTTGTTGAACAAAAGGCAAGATAGTCCTTACAGTTACCATTTTGAACGTTGGTATCCTTACATAACGATTCAATATTTTTAGATCTAGAACAGGTCTGAAGGAATTCTCCTTCTTTGGTACAATGAAGAGATTCAAATAAAACCCCAGTCCCTGTTCCAGAACTGGAACTGGCATAATTACTCCAGCCAACTCTAGATCTGAAACACATTTCAGAAATGCTTGAGCTTTCACTGGATTTACTGGGACACGGGAAAGAAAAAATCTCTTTACAGGAGGTCTTATCTTGAAACCAATTCTGTATCCTTCTGAAACAATGTTCTGAATCCAAAGATTGTGAACAGATTTGATCCAAATGTTTTTGAAAAAACGTAACCTGCCCCCTACCAGCTGAGCTGGAATGAGGGCCAAACCTTCATGTGGACTTAGAAGCTGGCTTTGCTTTTCTAGAAGGCTTGGATTTATTCCAGACTGGAGATGGTTTCCAAACTGAAACTGCTCCTGAGGATGAAGGATCAGGCTTTTGTTTCTTGTTGAAACGAAAGTAACGAAAACGATTATTAGCCCTGTTTTTACCCTTAGATTTTTTATCCTATGGTAAAAAAGTTCCTTTCCCACCAGTAACAGTTGAGATAATAGAATCCAACTGAGAACCAAATAATTTGTTACCCTGGAAAGAAATGGAAAGTAGAGTCGATTTAGAAGACATATCAGCATTCCAAGTTTTAAGCCATAAAGCTCTTCTAGCTAAAATAGCTAGAGACATAAACCTGATATCAACTCTGATAATATCAAAAATGGCATCACAGATAAAATTATTAGCATGTTGAAGAAGAATAATAATATTATGAGAATCATGATCTGTTACTTGTTGCGCTAAAGTTTCCAACCAAAAAGTTGAAGCTGCAGCAACATCAGCCAATGATATAGCAGGTCTAAGAAGATTACCTGAACACAGATAAGCTTTTCTTAGAAAGGATTCAATTTTCCTATCTAAAGGATCCTTAAAGGAAGTACCATCTGACGTAGGAATAGTAGTACGTTTAGCAAGGGTAGAAATAGCCCCATCAACCTTAGGGATTTTGTCCCAAAATTCTAATCTGTCAGACGGCACAGGATATAATTGCTTAAAACGTTTAGAAGGAGTAAATGAATTACCCAATTTATCCCATTCTCTGGAAATTACTTCAGAAATAGCATTAGGAACAGGAAAAACTTCTGGAATAACCACAGGAGATTTAAATACCTTATCTAAACGTTTAGAATTAGTATCAAGAGGACCAGAATCCTCAATTTCTAAAGCAATTAGAACTTCTTTAAGTAAAGAACGAATAAATTCCATTTTAAATAAATATGAAGATTTATCAGCATCAATCTCTGAGACAGAATCCTCTGAACCAGAAGAGTCATCAGAATCAGAATGATGATGTTCATTTAAAAATTCATCTGTATAAAGAGAAGTTGTAAAAGATTTTTTATGTTTACTAGAAGGAGGAATAACAGACATAGCCTTCTTGATGGATTCAGAAACAAAATCTCTTATGTTATCAGGAACATTCTGAACATTAGATGTTGATGGAACTGCAACAGGTAATGGTACATTACTAAAGGAAATATTATCTGCATTAACAAGTTTGTCATGACAATTAATACAAACAACAGCTGGAGGAATAGCTACCAAAAGTTTACAGCAGATACACTTAGCTTTGGTAGTTCCAGCACCAGACAGCGATTTTCCTGAAGTATCTTCTGACTCAGATGCAACGTGAGACATCTTGCAATATGTAAGAGAAAAAACAACATATAAAGCAAAATTGATCAAATTCCTTAAATGACAGTTTCAGGAATGGGAAAAAATGCCAATGAACAAGCTTCTAGCAACCAGAAGCAAAGAAAAAATGAGACTTAAATAATGTGGAGACAAAAGCGACGCCCATATTTTTTAGCGCCAAATAAGACGCCCACATTATTTGGCACCTAAATGCTTTTTGGCGCCAAAAATGACGCCACGTCCGGAACGCCGACATCTTTGGCGCAAAAGAACGTCAAAAATGATGCAACTTCCGGCGACACGTATGACGCCGGAAACAGAAAAGATTTTTTGCGCCAAAAAAGTCTGCGCCAAAAATGACGCAATAAAATGAAGCATTTTCAGCTCCCGCGAGCCTAACAGCCCACAGGGAAAAAAAATTCAAATTTTTAAGGTAAGAAAAATAATTGATTCAAGTGCATTATCCCAAATATGAAACTGACTGTCTGAAAATAAGGAATGTTGAACATCCTGAGTCAAGGCAAATAAATGTTTGAATACATATATTTAGAACTTTATAAACAAAGTGCCCAACCATAGCTTAGAGTGTCACAGAAAATAAGACTTACTTACCCCAGGACACTCATCTACATGTTTGTAGAAAGCCAAACCAGTACTGAAACGAAAATCAGCAGAGGTAATGGTATATATATAAGAGTATATCGTCGATCTGAAAAGGGAGGTAAGAGATGAATCTCTACGACCGATAACAGAGAACCTATGAAATAGACCCCGTAGAAGGAGATCACTGCATTCAAAATAGGCAATACTCTCCTCACATCCCTCTGACATTCACTGCACGCTGAGAGGAAAACCGGGCTCCAACCTGCTGCGGAGCGCATATCAACGTAGAATCTAGCACAAACTTACTTCACCACCTCCATAGGAGGCAAAGTTTGTAAAACTGAATTGTGGGTGTGGTGAGGGGTGTATTTATAGGCATTTTAAGGTTTGGGAAACTTTGCCCCTCCTGGTAGGAATGTATATCCCATACGTCACTAGCTCATGGACTCTTGCTAATTACATGAAAGAAACTATTTTTTTTTTATATGCTTCTTAATTATCCCTTAAGCCTCCCTCTTTCTTTTTCTTTTTTTCTTCAGGGTATAGATACTGGATTATTAAATAAGAACCTGTTACAATGTTATATGATGTTTTTTACTTTCTTGTTTGTTCGACTTTGATAAGCTGATACTTATGCACTGTTTACCGAGTGTAAATGTAAATTCTTTAAAGAATAAAAAAAACAATATTTCAACAAAGAGAAGTTAAAATAAATAAATAAAAACATCATGTGGGAACATGCTTAGGGCCAGATTTATCAAACGATCCGGCTGCAGGCCCACATGAGCGAACTTGCAGCTAAAAGTTAAAAAGCAGCTGTCATCAGAACGCTGGTACTAAACCCACTTAGCCACCTGTTATGTGGCGTATCTCAATCCCTCTGTAATTTTCTAACCTGGGAGATTGACAGCCCAAGCTTGCGCGATTGACTACCCATGAGCAGGGGGCGGCATTGCACACTAGCTGCAGTGTGCAATGTTAAATACAGGGATGTAAAGTCGGACGGACAGGAGTGAAGATTGTACTAATCGGATATAGGGCATGCAGTTTCAAAATAATTTTCAAAGTACTTTTGCTATCAAATTTCCTAGAAACTAGCTGGTGATTGGTGGCTAGACACATTGTCGCTCACACACCAAATGCATTTAGCTAGCTCCTAGCAGTGCATGCTGTTCTAATGTTTACTTACACAAATGGTGATATGCAAGAAACAATGCAATAACATTTTCTTATACATTAACGTATTTCCTTATTGCACTTATGTCCCTTTAAAAACATCTTAAAATAACATCTTTAAAGGGATACTAAACCCAATTTTTTTTTCATGATTCAGATAGATAGAGTATGCAAGTTTTAAGCAACTTTCTAATTTACTCCCATGCCGTGATTGGAGGAAGATGGATTAGTCATTGATGACATGTGAAGAGAGCATCTCCGGGTGGGGGAAGCTGCTCTGGCTGTGAAAAAAACAAAGGTAAGTTTTTAATCAAAACGGCTGCTTTCTAAACTTTGATGAATGGAAGTGTCCGTGTTTTTAATAGTATTTTTGAAAAAAACAGGCTTTTATTCATCAAAGTTTACCTTCACATTAAGAGCCGGACTATTTTAGGGTCAGCACCCTGGATAACATTTGCTTATTGGTGGCTACATTTAGCCACCAATAAGCAAACTTAACCCAGGTTCTGAACCAAAAATGGTCCGGCCCCTAAGCTTTACATTCCTGCTTTTCAAATAAAAAGATAGCAAGAGAATGAAGAAAATTGATAATAGGAGTAAATTAGAAAGTTTCTTAAAACTGCATGCTCTATCCGAATCATGAAAGAACAAATTTGGGTTTAGTATCCCTTTAACAAAAGTCTTCAAACATTAACCACTACAAAAACAATGACAAACAAAAACCAACAAGAAACAGATTTTGCCAATACTTACCCAGTTGCTGAAGCAGTGATGTTATACTTTCCAGGAGCTAACAATCTTTGGAAGTTTCCAACTTTGCCAGTTGTGATGTTGTGATCAATTCCTTCCACGGAAATCATGGCATTCTCAATTCCTTTCAGCGTAACACCATCTCTTACGAATCCTTTTGCTCCTATGTGGACCTGAACACAACAAAAAAATGTAATTCGAGAAGATAACTTATGCAGAACAGCCATAAGAAAGTTAATCATCCATGCAGAATGTTACATGAACGTCGCTGTGATCACGTGACTCCAAACTACACTGATTGGCTCCTGGAGGACTGCCTGCATTGCTAGGCCTGTCCCCCAGTCAGATCCATCAGAGTTTTTATAAGGAGGGGAGCAGGACGCTGCAAGAGTTTGAACTTTCCATGCTGTCCTAATGTCATTAAAGCCCAACACTTTTAGAACATAAAATGCCCTAACAGTGTCTAGGGGTTAAAAACCTCTTGCTTTTGTGTAAAAATTATGCTTGTTCCACTATTCCAAAATAGGCTTAAAAAACAATTCTGTAACTTTTATCTATGTATTTTTCAAACTTTTACAAATTTCCTAAATCAGCTACAAATAGGCTGCTTATAGCAGGGGACAAACCTAAAAAAAAAATAATTTTTAACCCCTTAGTGACCAGAGCACTTTTCCATTTTCTGTCCGTTTGGGACCAAGGCTATTTTTACATTTCTGCAGTGTTTGTGTTTAGCTGAAATTTTCCTCTTACTCATTTACTGTACCCACACATATTATATACCGTTTTTCTCGCCATTAAATGGACTTTCTAAAAATACCATTATTTTCATCATATCTTATCATTTACTATAAAAAAAATTATAAAATATGAGGAAAAATGGAAAAAAACACACTTTTTCTAACTTTGAACCCCAAAATCTGTTACATATCTACAACCACCAAAAAACACCCATGCTAAATAGTTTCTAAATTTTGTCCTGAGTTTAGAAATACCCAATGTTTACATCTTCTTTGCTTTTTTTGTAACTTATAGGGCCATAAATACAAGTAGCACTTTGCTATTTTCAAAACATATTTTTTTCAAAATTAGCGCTAGTTACATTGGGACACTGATATCTTTCAGGAATCCCTGAATATCCATTGACATATATATATATTTTTTTTAGAAGACATCCCAAAGTATTGATCTAGGCCCATTTTGGTATATTTCATGCCACCATTTCACCGCCAAATGCGATCAAACACAAAAAATTGTTCACTTTTTCACAAATTTTTTCACAAACTTTCAGTTTCTCACTGAAATTATTTACAAACTGCTTGTGCAATTATGGCATAAATGGTTGTAAATTCTTCTCTGGGATCCCCTTTGTTCAGAAATAGCAGACATATATGGCTTTGGCATTGCTTTTTGGTAATTAGAAGGCCGCTAAATGCCACTGCGCACCACACGTGTATTATGCCCAGCAGTGAAGGGGTTAATTAGGGAGCATGTAAGGAGCTTTTTGGGGTATTTTTAGCTTTAGTGTAGTGTAGTAGACAACCCCAAGTATTGATCTAGGCCCATTTTGGTATATTTCATGCCACCATTTCACCGCCAAATGCGATCAAATTAAAAAAAACATTACATTTTTCACAATTTTAGGTTTGTCACTGAAATCATTTACAAACAGCTTGTGCAATTATGGCACAAATGGTTGTAAATGCTTCTCTGGGATCCCCTTTGTTCAGAAATAGCAGACATATATGACTTTGGCGTTGCTTTTTGGTAATTAGAATGCTGCTAAATGGCGCTGCGCATCACACGTGTATTATGGCTAGCAGTGAAGGGGTTAATTAGGTAGCTTGTAGGGAGCTTGCAGGGTTAATTTTAGCTTTAGTGTAGAGATCAGCCTCCCACCTGAAACATCAGACCCCCTGATCCCTCCCAAACATCTCTCTTCCCTCCCCTACCCCACAAATGTCCCCGCCATCTTAAGTACTGGCAGAAACTCTGCCAGTACTAAAATAAAAGGAAAATTTGTGCATTTTTGTGCATTTTGTTTTAGCATATTTACATATGCTTCTGTGTAGGATCCCCCTTAGCCCCCAACCTCACTGATCCCCCACCCAACAGCTCTCTAACCCTCCCCCTCTGACTTAATGTGCGCCATCTTGGGTACTGGCAGCTGTCTGCCAGTACCCATTTTAGTGAAAATATGTGTTTTTATTAAAAAATTTTCCTTTTTCTGTAGTGTAGCTTCCCCCCCCCCCCACAATACCAACCCCCCACCCCTTCCAGATCGCTTAAATGCTTTTTTTTTAAATGTTTATTTAATTTTTTAATACCCTTTACTTTTTTTCTGTAGTGTAGCGGTTCCCACCCGCTCCCGCCCCGTGCACGCGCCCACCCGCCCGCCACCCACCGTGCACGCGCGCGCGCCCGTGCGCGCCCCCCGAAGGCTCCGCCCCCGATCCCGCCCCCCTCCACCTTCCAGATCACACCGATGGCCGCCCACCCGCCTCCCAAGTCGGCTCCCACCCACCAACGATACCGGCCATCGATGTCCGGTGCAGAGAGGGCCACAGAGTGGCTCTCTCTGCATCGGATGGCCAGAAAGTGTTATTGCAGGATGCCTCGATGTCGAGGCATCACTGCAATAACCGGAAAGCAGCTGGAAGCGAGCAGGATCGCTTCCAGCTGCTTTCCAGACTGAGGACGTGCAGGGTACGTTCTCAGGCGTTAACTGCCTTTTTTTAGAGGACGTACCCTGCACGTCCTCGGTCATTAAGGGGTTAAATAACATTGCACTGATTTTCAGACTCCTAACCAAGCCCCAAAGTTTTAGGAGAATACGGATGTATACTTACTCCAGCTTGCCCCTGTTTGTGTAAAGAGTATTTTCATATGCAGAGGTAGGGGGAAGGGGGAGTGTCTGAATATTTCCCACTTTCAGTGGGTGTTCCATCTAATCTTTTTAACAGTGCTAAACTGGGAGCTTCTAAGTACGTTTTTAAACTGTTTTATACTGGATTTTTAGATCAGTATCTATGCATATTATTATTTATAGTAGTGTCTACTACATGCAGTTATATAAAAATTGGTGTATACTGTCCCTTTACGGGACAAAGGATAAAAATACTCACCAGGGTTTAAAAGTAGTTTGCAATCAATTATAAAGTGTCACTTTTAATTGATCTTAAAACATTTATTCCATATGAAGGTTTTTTGTAACTCAATACTAAAAAGGGACAGCAAATTCTAAAATTAATTCCTCATAAAATGTTTACGGTAAATGTTTAAACGGACCTTTAAATACAAAATAATTGCATAATCAAAAGACAATGAAATAGCACTTAGTCTAAATTTTAAATGAACACTAGATTTTGACAAATTTCAAAATTTACTTAAAATTTGCTGGCCCCATGTATCATTTGATAGTGATCAGCCAATCACAGACTCGTATACATATACACTGTAGACATGTGCATTTGGATCCTTCGTTAGGATCCGAATGCGGAAGTATGTGCTATTCAGCTCTTTTCGGAGCCAGATTGATTCTTGTGCAAGATCACTACGTTAAGATCTGGATTTGCACGCTTAATATGGTGATATTGCACTTGAATCAATCCAGCTCCGAAAAGAGGCGTATAGCGCATACTTCCCCCTTTCGGATCAAATCTGAATGCACATGCTCATTAGTAGCTGGTGCTTCAGACAATGTAAATATAAAACGACTGAGCAATTTGAAAATAGAAATAAATTGAAAAGTCTCTTAAAACTGCTCTCTCTTAAGTGCAAAAGAGTATCCTATTGTGCAACGTTAAATTTTGCCCTGCAATGAAACTTTGCAAGTGGCGATTGCAGATGGGAATTTTGGAAGCTACACATTTGTGGCATAAATTAAGCAGCAAACAAGAAAGAGGCAAGATCTCTCTTTTGCTCACTGGGTGGCCTTACATTTAATGGGTGCCAGGTACCAATGTTTAGTTGCAATTTCAATAGGGCCAATATTTTGTGAGCACTTCTTTACAAAAAGATTAATGAAAGCAAAACCAAAACAGTAGACAATATTAAAGGAACAGTCTGGTCAAAATTAAACTTTCATGATTCAGATAGAGCATGCAATTTTAACCCCTTAATGACCACAGCACTTTTCCATTTTCTGTCCGTTTGGGACCAAGGCTATTTTTACATTTTTGCGGTGTTTGTGTTTAGCTGTAATTTCCCTCTTACTCATTTACTGTACCCACACATATTATATACTGTTTTTCTCGCCATTAAATGGACTTTCTAAAGATATCATTATATATTTTTTTATTTTAAATCTTTTTATTAAGGTTATTCCAGAGAAAAGAAAAATCAACATTACACAATTTGTCATTATCATATACATTGAGTACATCAATAGTTTTGTTGGTACAAGCTTATGTAGTATACTAAAGGAAAACAAGCAAAATTGTAAAGCATCTGAAAATCAGAGTAGTACTTTAGCGTAAATGTACAATATGAATGGAACCTCATTTTTAATTATTTTTAGGGAATACGGTATGTGCCTCCATAGCTTCAAAGGGCCACTCATGGGCCCATAAAGACTTAACTGACTCATAGGAGGGATTATAATATTGGCGATCTTCAAGGGTGCTCAGGGGACCACTTTTGGGCCTCAAACTAGACAAACCTACATTTTATACTTAACTGAAATCAAAAGGAATGCAACCAAGGATCTCCCATTACATATACATCAAGAATAGCACAGGAGATGCTTCCAACAGGGAGGCATAGTCCCTTCAAAGGGGCTAAAGTTGTATAGAGGGACTACATGGGGGGACTTAAAGAGTTAAAACCAAATACCTATGATATTAAGTAATCCTTTAGAGTTGCAAAAATACAGTATGGCACTAATGCACGTTAGGTAAAAACTAAATGAATAGTAACGGTGTATTTACTTACATTGTTATGGTATTGAGCTAGAATCAACCATACAATTATAAGAATAATAGAGGGCAGTGTGGAAAGACAATATTAAAAACGCCAGTGGTAGGAAGGGGACTTATTAATTTACAGTTGGCGCAATAATGAACCTCACATATTAATATACACAGGCAGTAATATCTAAACATATGGATGAAATCCCCTAATAGTTACATACTAACAGAGGGTGAGCTCAAAACTAAATTATCTGAGTTATCTCCATAGTCCACAACACTGACTAAGACTAGCAGTTGTCTAATAAGTAAAACATTCTTATTCAGAGTCACTGACCATATTGAAAATTCTAATATTGGGCAAACCTCACAATGGGGGACATGGTTGTTCAGGCAGTAAAAGCCTTCATAGGAAGTCCTCATAAAGAAGGTTGACAGTAAACTTGAAAACAGTTCATAGACCAGTTAATGAAAAACTGCTTATGCAGATTGCAAGGCACGTAGTCGTTGGGCCCCTAGCTATCATATTGCAAGACTGTCAGCCTATTCCGGAGCGTAGGGCTACACCACCTGCCTTGAAGTGAATTATCCCACAGGTCCCCTTGTACCTACAGAGGTGATCATTCCTGAGGCGTTCTTTGTTCCTAAAGAGGAAATCGAAGCTGGCCCAGCGCAACCACTGTATGTTCCAACTGCACACCTTCAAAGTCAGCGGATTAGCCTGATCGCCGGCAAGAGGCCGAGTTATGAGTAGTTGGTGACCCCTCGTGGCTTGACAGGGCCATATGTACACTGCAGAATCACTTCTTTTAGACTCAGCTGCGGCGATCTGATCGTACAGCAACAGACCCGGCTCCCTCATGGCAAATTTCCGGAGCGGGGCAAGGCACTCCTGGATCGCCACACCATTGTGGAATGGCACAGAGGCTGCTGAGTATCCGCTCAAGCGCTCGGGATCATCGGTATAGCAGGAGGTAAGCACTGCATGGGGTCCTTTGTTCTCTGCAACACCATACAATTTTCCTTCCGTAACGAGCAAAGATGTGGGTCTCCTGTGTGTGGTCGCCTGGAAGGGTGCTAGATGGCCATCCGGCTCTGTAGCTTCATCGCTCTCACAAGGTTTACCGGCAGAAGAGGTTGGTGATATACTTGTAGTAAAAGTTTCAGGAGGGGACCGGAGTGTATTTCTAAGAGCGCTTGAGAAGACCTCTTGATAGTAGGAGAGCAAGTTGCTGAACTCTCCAATAAAATATGCATCCTCCATGCTAGATACATCCATGTTAGGGGACACTCAGTTGCAATCAGCTTGCAGGTTTATAAGGGAATTTATGTTGATAGTTATGACTAGTTAGTTAGATAAAGTTCTTGAAGATCTCTATGCTAAGTTTTTGCAACGCAACCACAGCGTTGTGCGACGGCAGAGCCCTAAGGAATCTCTACCAGGGGGTTTAGTTGGAGGCCGCAACCTCAGTATAAGCTCCGGTGCTGACAGCAATTACAACAAGTTTAAGATAGTCAGGTAGATGATGATTAGCTTGACTGTAACAAGTATTGCTTCTTGCCAAATGGTGACTTATTCCAGTGTTTAATCAAGCAAATTCTATCTAGGCTGGAGCAGCACACAAAACTGCGACCTATCGAGGCCGCCGCCCGGAAGTTCCCCCATAACATTTTTATCATATCTTATAATTTACTATTAAAAAATTATAAAATATGATGAAAAAAAACCCCACACTTTTTCTAACTGATCCCCAAAATCTACAACCACCAAAAAACACCCATGCTAAATAGTTTCTAAATTTTGTCCAGAGTTTAGAAATACCCAATGTTTACATGTTCTTTGCTTTTTTTTGCAAGTTATAGGGCCATAAATACAAGTAGCACTTTGCTATTTCCAAACCACTTTTTTTTTAAAATTAGCGCTAGTTACATTGGAACACTGATATCTGTCTGGAATCCCTGAATATCCCATGACATGTAAGACATCCCAAAGTATTGATCTAGGCCAATTTTGGAATATTTTATGCCACCATTTCACCGCCAAATGCGATCAAATAAAAAAAATCTTTCACTTTTTCAATTTTCTTTTTACAAACATCAGGTTTCTCACTGAAATTATTTACAAACAGCTTGTGCAATTATGGCATAAATGGTTGTACATTTTTCTCTGGGATCCCCTTTGTTCAGAAATAGCAGGCATATATGGCTTTGGCGTTACTTTTTAGTAATTAGAAGGCCGCTAAATGCCATTGCGCTCCACACGTGTATTATGCCCAGCAGTGAAGGGGTTAATTAGGGAGCATGTAGGGAGCTTTTTGGGGTAATTTTAGCTTTAGTGTAGTAGACAACCCAAAGTATTGATCTAGGCCCATTTTGGTATATTTCATACCACCATTTCACCGCCAAAACGCGA
The DNA here is from genome assembly GCF_027579735.1 of Bombina bombina. Classification (NCBI taxonomy): domain Eukaryota; kingdom Metazoa; phylum Chordata; class Amphibia; order Anura; family Bombinatoridae; genus Bombina; species Bombina bombina. The sequence continues at coordinate 216,606,148 of NC_069501.1, forward strand.
TAAAATTAAAAAAACGTTAAATTTTTCCAAATTTTAGGTTTCTCACTGAAATCATTTACAAACAGGGATTAATTAGGGAGCTTGTAGGGTTAATTTTAGCTTTAGTGTAGAGATCAGCCTCCCATCTGACACATCACCCCCCCCCCCGATCCCTCCCAAACAGCTCTCTTACCTCCCCCCCCCCCACAATTGTCCCCACCATCTCTTACCTGCCCCCCCCCCCCCCCCCCAAACAGCTCTCTAACCTCCCCCTCTACCTTCTTGGCAGCCATCTTGGGTACTGGCAGCTGTCTGCCAGTACCCAGTTTACAATATATAGTATCTCTATTTTTTTTATTTTTTTTCTGTAGTGTAGCTTCCCCTCCCCCCCCCCCAAGACCAACCACCACCCCCTCCCAGATCCCTTAGATTACTTTTTGGGGCATTCATTTCCCCCCCCACCACTTTCTCCCACTTATACTTTGTTTTCTGTAGTGTAGCGGTTCCCACCCGCTCCCTTCCCGTGCACGCGCCCGCCGACCCCGTGCGCGCCCCGACTGTCCCGCCCCCAATCCAGCCCCCCTTTCAGACTCAGAACCCATCGATGGCAAACCACCCGCCTCCCACTGCAGCTCCCACCCACCAACGAATGCGGCCTTCGATGTCTGGTGTAGAGAGGGCCACAGAGTGGCTCTCTCTACACCGGAGGGGTACAAATTGTTATTGCAGGATGCCTCGATATCGAGGCATCCTGCAATAACCGGAAAGCTGCTGGAAGTGATCAGGATCGCTTCCAGCTGCTTTCCAAACCGAGGACGTACGCCATACGTCCTCAGGCATTAACTGTATTTTTTCTGAGGACGTATGGCGTACATCCTCTGTCATTAATGCGTTAAGCAACTTTCTAATTTACTCCTATTATCAATTGTTCTTCGTTCTCTTGCTATCTTTATTTGAATATAAGCTTAGGAGCTGGCCTATTTTTGGATCAACACCTGGGTAGCGCTTGCTGATTGGTGGCTACATTTAGACACCAATCATAAACCACTACCCTGGTGCTGAACCAAAAATGGGCCGGATCCTATTCTTACATTCTTGCTTTTTCGAATAAAAATATCAAGAGAACGAACATAATAGGCGTAAATTAGAAAGTTGCTTAAAATTGCATGCTCTGATTCATGAAAGTTTAATTTTGACTAGACTATCCCTTTAACCTGGTAAACGATAAGCAATGTAACTAGCATAATTACATTAAACATAACTTACCATTTCAATGAACTTTATCAAAGACTCCCGATTGTTTTTCCACTCTTCAGGAAGTTGAGACGCAGGTGGATACTTGCAGCATGTCAGCTCAAAAGTCACTTCAAAGCAGTTGCCCCAAATGTAATTGTAATCCTGCATCCCACCTGCAGGGGACAGAAATTACAGCTTTAGGACTTGCAGAAAGAAACGGATACAAACGTCAGGTATTTGTCAAAAATATGCCAAAAAAATAATAAACAAAACATAACATTTAATAGAATTAAAATCTAAAAAACAAAGTAAAAAAAAAAAAAAAAAAAGAGGTCAAATATTATAATATCCATTTCAGACAGGTGCATGAAAAATCTAAACTCTATTAAAAATAGTGATGTAACTTTTGTGTAGACAGATAACCTGTGAGATTTAGAGAACAGTCTCTAGTCCTTATTAGATTTGTTTCAATAATTGCAGTGTAATATAATTCCCAGCAGTTCAGTGGTGAGAAAAATCCAAAGAACAATAGCGTTACAGACAAAAAGTGCCATAGGGATGATAGAACTAGAAAGGTAATATACTGAGACACAGAAAGATAGAAAAATAAAGACTTATAGACAGACAGGTAAATATCATAACTATAACTTGTTTTTCTTTTCTCATGATAATGTTTCGCACTGGGTAAGTACCAAAAACAACTGATATTAATGTAATGTAAGATAGCGAGTCCAGCTGTCCTGTTGATCTTATGTAAAGATGGTTTACTGCTTACAGTGACTCAAGGGAAGAGCCTTCTACTTGTATGATTTATCCATAACTGTATACCTAAAAGGACACTAAACCCAATTTTTTTTCTTTAATGGTTTAGATAGAGCATGCAATTTTAAGTAACTTTCTAATAAAAAGCCTTTTATTTTAGTACTGGCAGACTTTCTGCCAGTACTTAAGATGGGGGGGACAATTGTGGGGTGGGGGAGGGATGAGATCTGTTTGAGAGGGATCAGGGGGTGGGATGTGTCAGGTGGAAGGCTGATGTCTACACTAAAGCTAAAATTAACCCTTCAAGATCCCTACAAGCTACTTAATTAACCCCATAATACAAGTGTGGTGCGCAGCGGCATTTAGCGGCCTTCTAATTACCAAAAAGCAATGCCAAAGCCACATATGTCTGTTATTTTTGAACAAAGATGATCCAAGAGAAGCATTTACAACCATTTGTGCTATAATTGCACAAGCTGTTTGTAAATAATTTCAGTGAGAAACCTAAAGTTTGTGAAAAAGTGAACAATTTTTTTATTTGATCGAATTTGGCGGTGAAATGGTGGCATGAAATATATCAAAATGGGCCTATATCAATACTTTGGGTTATCTACTACACTACCATAAAGCTAAAATTAACCCTACAAGCTACCAAATTAACTCCTTTACTGCTGGGTCTAATACAAGTGTGGTGCGCAGCGGCATTTAGCAGCTTTCTAATTACCAAAAAGTAATGCCACAGCCATAAATGTCTGCTATTTCTGAACAAAGGGGATCCCAGAGAAGCATTTACAACCATGTGTGCCATAATTGCACAAGCGGTTTGTAAATAATTTCAGTGAGAAACCTAAAATTTCTGAAAAGGTTTGTGAAAAAGTGAACAATTCTTTTTTTTTTATTTGATCGCATTTGGTGGTGAAATAGTGGCATGAAATATACCAAACTGGGCCTAGATCAATACTTTGGGTTGTCTACTAATATATTCAGGGATTTCTGACAGATATCAGTGTTCCAATGTAACTATAGCTAATTTTGAAGAAAAAAAATGGTTTGGAAATAGCAAAGTGCTACTTGTATTTATTGCCCTATAACTTGCTAAAAAAGCAAACAACATGTAAACATTGGGTATTTCTAAACTCAGGACAAAATTTAGAAACTATTTAGCATGGGTGTTTTTTGATGGTTGTAGATGTGTTTTTGGGGGTCAAAGTTAGAAAAAGTGGGTGTTTTTCTCCAAGTTTTCATCATATTTTATAAAAACATTTAATGGTAAACAGAAACACTGCAGAAATGTAAAAAATAGCCCTGGTCCTTAAGGGAAAGAAATAGAAAAATGGCTTTGTCCATAAAAAAAAAATTGGGTTTCGTATCTCTTTAATGTTACAGCGCTGCGTAATCTGTTGGTGCTTTATAAATAAACTAGAATAATAAAACTACAGATTTATTTATTTGAGCCGGAAGAGATTAATTTAAAAGGGTCAATAAACTCAAAATTCTGTTCACCATTAAATGTTCAATCAAGCATAGCTTTGCAATACAATTTAATTATTTTGTCAGCATTTCCTGTAATTTAAGTGTAGGAAGGAGGGAATGCCTTGTGTGGAATGCAGAACCCTGACACTAACATACTGCACAGTGATTGGATGGTATGAACAGGAGCTTGTTTATATTTGTTCTTAATTGGCAATAGCAAATAAAGTAAGAAACAACAATCAACAAGTTTCTAAAGGGACAGTAAACACCTTGATATTTTTATATAAAATATTTAGTTATGTGTAATGAAACTACTTTGCAATATAATTTATTATTTATTTTGCCCCGCTTTCATGTAATTTAGCTCTGAAAATTGAGCAATTTCTAATATTTAGAACTTTAAAAGCCTCCAATTGACTTCTCAAGGTTAACTCTACTACTTTGTGCATACCTTATGTCTGATTGTAGTCAAACCTGAAAGTGTTGTAAGACACAGACATTGCTTCATACAACATACACACCATCTCATATAACACACCCATCTCCCACCACTCATATGAAAAACATAATTTATGCTTACCTGATAAATTTATTTCTCTTGTGGTGTATCCAGTCCACGGATCATCCATTACTTGTGGGATATTCTCCTTCCCAACAGGAAGTTGCAAGAGGATCACCCACAGCAGAGCTGCTATATAGCTCCTCCCCTCACTGCCATATCCAGTCATTCGACCGAAACAAGACGAGAAAGGAGAAACCATAGGGTGCAGTGGTGACTGTAGTTTAATTAAAATTTAGACCTGCCTGAAAATGACAGGGCGGGCCGTGGACTGGATACACCACAAGAGAAATACATTTATCAGGTAAGCATAAATTATGTTTTCCCTTGTTAAGTGTATCCAGTCCACGGATCATCCATTACTTGTGGGATACCAATACCAAAGCTAAAGTACACGGATGATGGGAGGGACAAGGCAGGAACTTAAACGGAAGGAACCACTGCCTGTAGAACCTGTCTCCCAAAAACAGCCTCCGAAGAAGCAAAAGTATCAAATTTGTAAAATTTGGAAAAAGTATGAAGGGAAGACCAAGTTGCAGCCTTGCAAATCTGTTCAACAGAGGCCTCATTTTTAAAGGCCCAGGTGGAAGCCACAGCTCTAGTAGAATGAGCTGTAATCCTTTCAGGAGGCTGCTGTCCAGCAGTCTCATAAGCTAAACGGATTATACTCCGAAGCCAAAAAGAAAGAGAGGTTGCCGAGGCCTTCTGACCTCTCCTCTGTCCATAGTAAACAACAAACAGGTTAGATGTTTGGCGAAAATCTTTAGTAGCCTGTAAGTAAAACTTCAAGGCACGGACTACGTCTAGATTATGCAAAAGACGTTCCTTCTTTGAAGAAGGATTAGGACATAATGATGGAACAACAATCTCTTGATTGATATTATTGTTAGAAACCACCTTAGGTAAAAACCCAGGTTTTGTACGCAGAACAACTTTATCTGAATGAAAGATCAGATAAGGAGAATCACAATGTAAGGCAGATAACTCAGAGACTCTTCGAGCCGAGGAAATAGCCATCAGAAAAAGAACTTTCCATGAAAGAAGTTTGATATCAATAGAATGAAGGGGTTCAAACGGAACCCCTTGAAGAACTTTAAGAACCAAGTTTAAGCTCCATGGAGGAGCAACAGGTTTAAACACAGGCTTAATTCTAACTAAAGCCTGACAAAATGCCTGAACGTCTGGAACTTCTGCCAGACGCTTGTGTAAAAGGACAGAGCAGAAATCTGTCCCTTTAAAGAACTAGCTGATAATCCTTTGTCCAAACCCTCTTGGAGGAAGGACAATATCCTAGGAATCCTAACCCTACTCCATGAGTAATTCTTGGATTCACACCAATGAAGATATTTACGCCATATCTTGTGGTAAATTTTCCTGGTGACAGGCTTTCGTGCCTGTATTAAGGTATCAATTACTGACTCGGAGAAGCCACGCTTTGATAGGATCAAGCGTTCAATCTCCATGCAGTCAGTCTCAGAGAAAGTAGATTCGGATGATTGAAAGGACCTTGTATTAGAAGGTCTTGTCTCAGAGGCAGAGTCCATGGTGGAAAGGATGACATGTCCACTAGGTCTGTATACCAGGTCCTGCGTGGCCACGCAGGCGCTATCAATATCACCGATGCTCTTTCCTGTTTGATTTTGGCAATCAGACGAGGGAGCAGAGGAAACTGTGGAAACACATAAGCCAGGTTGAAGAACCAAGGCGCTGCTAGAGCATCTATCAGTGCCGCTTCTGGGTCCCTGGACCTGGATCCGTAACAAGGAAGCTTGGCGTTCTGGCGAAACGCCATGAGATCCAATTCTGGTTTGCCCCAACGGAGAACCAATTGAGCAAACACCTCCGGATGGAGTTCCCATTCCCCCGGATGAAAAGTCTGACAACTTAGAAAATCCGCCTCCCAGTTCTCTACACCTGGGATATGGATCGCTGACAGGTGGCAAGAGTGAGTCTCTGCCCAGTGAATTATCTTGGAGACTTCTGACATCGCTAGGGAACTCCTGGTTCCCCCTTGATGGTTGATGTAAGCCACAGTCGTGATGTTGTCCGACTGAAATCTGATGAACCTCAGTGTTGCTAGCTGAGGCCAAGCCAGAAGAGCATTGAATATTGCTCTTAACTCCAGAATATTTATTGGGAGGAGTTTCTCCTCCTGAGTCCATGAACCCTGAGCCTTCAGGGAGTTCCAGACTGCACCCCAACCTAGAAGGCTGGCATCTGTTGTTACAATTGTCCAATCTGGTCTGCGAAAGGTCATACCCTTGGACAGATGGGCCCGAGATAACCACCAGAGAAGAGAATCTCTGGTTTCCTGATCCAGATTTAGTAGAGGGGACAAATCTGTGTAATCCCCATTCCACTGACTGAGCATGCATAATTGCAGCGGTCTGAGATTCAGGCGCGCGAATGGCACTATGTCCATCGCCGCTACCATTAAGCCGATTACTTCCATGCACTGAGCCACCGTGGGGCGCGGAATGGAGTGAGGTAAATTTTAATTTCTACAGAATCTATTAGAGTCCCTAGGAAGGAAACCCACGTGAGAGGAGATAGAGAACTCTTTTCTTCGTTCACTTTCCACCCATGCGACCTCAGGAATGCCAGAACTATCTCTGTATGAGATTTGGCAATTTGAAAGCTTGACGCCTGTATCAGGATATCGTCCAGGTAAGGAGCCACCGCTATGCCTCGCGGTCTTAGGACCGCCAGAAGTGAGCCCAGAACCTTTGTAAAAATTCTTGGGGCTGTAGCCAACCCGAATGGAACAGCTACAAATTGGTAATGCCTGTCTAGAAAGGCAAACCTCAGGAACTGATGATGATTCTTGTGAATCGGAATGTGAAGGTAGGCATCCTTTAAGTCCACTGTGGTCATGTACTGACCCTCTTGGATCATGGGTAAAATGGTTTGAATAGTTTCCATCTAGAATGACGGAACTCTGAGGAATTTGTTTAGGATCTTTAAATCCAAAATTGGTCTGAAGGTTCCCTCTTTTTTGGGAACCACAAACAGATTTGAATAAAACCCCTGTCCTTGTTCCGTCCGCGGAACTGGATGGATCACTCCCATTACAAGGAGATCTTGTACGCAGCTTAGGAATGCCTCTTTCTTTATCTGGTTTGCAGATAATCTTGAAAGGTGAAATCTCCCTTGTGGAGGAGAAGCTTTGAAGTCCAGAAGATATCCCTGAGATATGATCTCCAACGCCCAGGGATCCTGAACATCTCTTGCCCACGCCTGGGCGAAGAGAGAGAGTCTGCCCCCTACTAGATCCGTTGTCGGATAGGGGGCCGCTCCTTCATGCTGTCTTAGAGGCAGCAGCAGGCTTTCTGGCCTGCTTGCCCTTGTTCCAGGACTGGTTAGGTTTCCAGGCCTGCTTGGATTGAGCAAAAGTTCCCTCTTGTTTTGAAGCAGAGGAAGTTGATGCTGCACCTGCCTTGAAATTTCGAAAGGCACGAAAATTAGACTGTTTGGCCTTTGATTTGGCCCTGTCCTGAGGAAGGGTATGACCCTTACCTCCAGTAATGTCAGCAATAATTTCTTTCAAAGCAGGCCCGAATAAGGTCTGCCCCTTGAAAGGAATGTTGAGTAATTTAGACTTTGAAGTCACATAAGCTGACCAGGATTTGAGCCATAGCGCCCTACGCACCTGGATGGCGAATCCGGAATTCTTAGCCGTTAGTTTAGTCAAATGAACAATGGCATCAGAAACAAATGAGTTAGCTAGCTTAAGAGTTCTAAGCTTGTCAACAATTTCAGTCAATAGAGCTGTATGGATGGCCTCTTCCAGGGCCTCAAACCAGAATGCCGCCGCAGCAGTGACAGGCGCAATGCATGCAAGGGGCTGTAAAATAAAACCTTGTTGAATAAACATTTTCTTAAGGTAACCCTCTAATGTTTTATCCATTGGATCTGAAAAAGCACAACTGTCCTCAACCGGGATAGTGGTACGCTTTGCTAAAGTAGAAACTGC